>NC_140127.1:69831360-69968860 GCF_964035555.1 Netta rufina | reverse complement strand
CTCGTCCCCTGTGCTGTGGGGTCCCACCCACGGGATGCAGTCCTTGATGAACTGATCCGGCGTGGGCTTCCCACAGGCAGCAGCTCTTCCAGAACTGCTCCAGATATGGGTCCGTACCACGGGGTCCATCCCTCAGGAGAAAACTGCTCCAACCTGGCTCCCCTACGGGCAGCAGCTCCTGCCGGGTCACCTGCTCCTGCGTGGGCTCCTCTCCACGGGCTACAGGTCCGGCCCGGAATCTGCTCCGGCAGGGGTCTTCCACAGGCGGCAGCCTCCGTCGGTGCAGGGCCACCTGCTCCACCGTGGTCTCCTCCACGGGCTGCAGCGTGGAACCCTGCTCCACCGTGGTACTCCATGGGCTGCAGGGGGACATCCTGCTTCACCATGGTCCTCACCACAGGCCGCAGGGGACTTCTGCTCCGGCGCCTGGAGCACCTCTCCCCCTCCCTCTACACTGACCTTGGTGCAAGGCTGTTCTCTCGCTCCCGGCTGCTGTGTGGCGCAGCGTTTTTTCCCTGTCTTAAATATGCTCTCACAGAGGCGCAAAACAACATCGCTTATTGGCTCGGATCTGGAAAACAATGGGGCCATTCCCAAACATGGGGCAGCTTCTAGATCTTTCTCACAGAAACCACCCCTATGGCTCCCTGCTACCAAAACCTTGCCACGTAAACCCACTACAGCCATTTACTCTCAGCCTCATGAAAAATAACAGAATGATGGTTTATGGAGACAAGGCATGAAGTACCTAGACATGTAAAAATGATGGATGTAGGTCAAAAAATCTATATATCATTTTTAGTATTTTTATAATAATTTTCTTTAAATGGGGTGATTCCCCCCTTCCCCTCCACCTCTTCTGCACTGCTGTCTTTAGACTTGATGACAAGATATTCTGATATCCTCATCCTTGCAATATCTAGACCTATAAAAATAATTAACTTCTCCCACCTTAGAAATATAGAGACAGAAACAGGAGTGCTTCACCCTGTAATTTATAATATTGCTGCACCGTCCCTTAATGTTGTAATCAGGCCTGCAAAGTCTTATCGTGTTGTAGAATATAATGAACTTACTTATTCATTTCAACATCACATTTCATCTTAGTTGTTCTCCACATTACTTGCTTGTCCCTCCCCTTTTCTGAAACACTGGAAAGAACATAGAAGTTTTTTCCCTTTCTTTTGCTATTTCTTTACCTCAATCTTTGGGATAGAGCTGAGTGAACAGGCCCATCAAGGACGGAGGCTTGCTTGTCTGAGTTCCTTAGGAATTTAAACATGCCTAGCTTTCAATATTTTTTGTAGGTTTTTATTTTTATTTTCTTAAACCTATTTATGTGACTTGTACAACAATGCTTGAACCTAGCAAAAGCAATTTTTTTGGAAAAGGACTGCATGAGAAGGGATGGCTGCGGGACAAGCCAGAGGATGCTCTGCCTCTGTATGGCTCCTTCTTGTTCTGAATGTGTCTCAAATGTTGCCACCTAAAGCAGAAATTTTGATCCCAAAATGGGGTTGGTACTGTCTTCATTTTGGCTGGCTAGTCCTGAATATTTTTTTGCTGACCTTCAAGTCAGTCCATATTCAATGTGGGGCTCATCCACTAATTGGTCATCCAATAATGTTGATTTTGGCTTTTCCTGAGGAAAATACTTCCTTCTGCCTCTTTGTAGGAAAAATTGTATGGTATTTTCACTTACACCCCTGCACACCAATTCTTCATTCACAACTGCAATAAGTGAATTAGTCCCATGGTATGTCCTACCCTTGCCCCAGATCCAACTGCCTCACTGGCTGCTCTCTCTGGGCCACCCTAGGAGAAATACTCTATAGTGTCATAGAGTACAGAATATCCCAGAAGCTTTAGGCAGCCAGAAAAGGAGCACCCCTGCAGCATTAGCCTTTTCATCCTAGTTATAGCCTGAGCAGGCCAGCGTCATCTGCAAGTGGCAGCTCTAGCCTCCCTGCAGGATGTGGCAGGGACCTGGTTCTGATTCCCCTTATCCTTTTCATTGTGTAGAAGCAATGCAAGGACATGATATGAGCCATGGATGTAGCTCTTCTGTAGCCTTTGATATCCACATCTCTTGCACTTGATGCTTCAAAGCCTGGCAGAATTCTCTAGCATGAGGCCTGGCAAATATTTTGGTAGTGCGTAACTAGAAAGGTACCAGCAGAAAAATGTATTGTGGCCTCACTACATATAAATTTAAAAAAATCCTGGGTGCATGGGGTTAAATCTAAGTAACTCATATGAATTTTAGACCAACTGAGCCCCAGGCTGCCAGTAGTGTTTGTTGTGGAAGTTCAGGTGTGCAGGGTGTATTTTACAGCCAGCTCATCTCTTGATCAGGTATTCTGCTAATGCACACTGACAGATATTTTGTGAAGCAACATTCAGTCTATTTATTGACCCCCTGCCCCCAAATGCATACATACAGCAGAGCACTCCAGCTAATATTTAATGCTGAAACATTTGTAAGTACTGTATATCCTATGATCTATTGGACTAATGAAAAAGAAGGTTTATCACTGCAGTCCAGTGTAAATCTGCGGATAACCTTACTGTACAGTCAATTTATTCCTTTAACAGGTTTATTCCTTTATCAGGTGTTTGTAGAAGGTTTCACCATAAGTACAGCAGAGACATAATTTGCTGTGGGGCAGATTTATTTGTTTCACAGGGTTATTATTTTAACAGTCTGATAATCACTATGAGTATGTTTCACCATTTGGTATTTCTGTGTGTATATGTGAATGTGTGTTTATTCATTCCCTGAACAGGTTCATTTCCTTATCAGCTATTCATTTTAAAGAGTTTTATTACATATGCAGAGTGTGTAGGGGACTAGAGTGCAGTAATTTTATTAAGAGATTTATTTAGTGTCAGATATTCATTTAACTGGGGTTCACTGTAACACAATCATACGCTTTCACCTGGCCAATTTTCTTTGTATCTCGCTGTTTGTTATAAACAACGCTTTCCCTGCACCACTGCCTCCATTTCCTTTTTTTTTTTTTTTTTTTTTTTTTCCTTTTTACAGGGTACTCCCCCACCCTCTGACCTCTTTCATTTATTTTATTCATCATCATTTATTTTTTTCTGTCTCAGTGTCAGGGGAAGGGAATTTTGTTTGTTATTAAGTGTTTTTCAAAATGAAGAGGCTTAAAGATTCTTCTAAGAGGTGGAGGTTTCAGAAATCTCTCTCAAATGCCTCTTGGGAATTGCTCAGGTCTTAGTATGCAGTCAGTGGCTTGTGTGAGAAAAGCAGAAGGAGGAAGACTATCCCCAAAATAAGGCTCTGATTTACTCAGACACAGTTTGGCTTCAGTGTTTTGCTGTGATTTAGTCTCTGTTAAAGTGGTGTGAATGTCATTTCCAGAAAAGATGGGGAGAGAAACTGTTCACGAACAGTAGGTGAGGTCTACATTTAACTTAGCATAAAATGAAGCTCTAAAATAGGGGAAGAAATCCAGCTGCATCACTGAGTCTCATGCTGGGGCAAAATACAGTCCTTATTCTATTTTTCCTGATGTCCAGGGCAGTTTTGGACTGATTTAGTAGGAGACAGGCTTGGTGTCTAATCTGTGGTTTACCCTTCTGGTCCTGCACCTGTCCATAGAAAAGAAAAGCATTAAAAAGCTGTAAGTCGTCAGTGCTCCGAAATGTCTTGAAGTTGCAGAGAGGCAGAAGGTGACACCGCACATCCCAGGGAACTGTGCTGCCTGCCCACAGACCAAGTAGGATCTTTACTTTGAATTGCTTTGATGTGAGAGAGAGGTGTTCTGTAATGACGTGTTTTTCTGGTCCAGAAATCAGTGGCAAAGTTTGAGCTCAGCACTACGTCAGCCCTACTTTATTTTAACTAGTATTTGACTGCACTAAGGTATTACAGCAAATGGTCCAGCATTAAAAATTGTACTGGAGGCTTCTGCCTAACAGTGTAGCTGTCTTCTAAATGTTTCGTTATTTGATTTCTGTTAGAATGAATCATGATCCTCAACTGTATTAAAAAATGCAAAACCATTTTTTTTTTTTTTGCCAGCAGCTGAATCTGAGAGATCATGTTCAATGTTAAGCTTTCTGGGGAAAATATAAGGTCTTGAGCAATTAAATAAATCATACAGGTACCTAGATTTAGACTCCTGAGTCTCTACTTAATATACTTGCCTATTGGAGATAAGGACTTTTGAGAACTTTTGAGCATCTCTACAGTCATATTGAGGTTAATGGTGAACTTGGGTCCTTTATTTATATATTTTCTTGATGGAAACCATACATTTTATTTAGAACTCAGCAGTCAATGCCTTTCAGATTTTAGATCACAGTTACATCTACTTTTAAATGTTTAGCTGTAACTATCTGCTAAATATTTATGTTGATCCCAGTATGCAAACTGTTTTTTAATTCCCTGGTACTTTTTAGGATTTGTGTTGAATACTAACTTTGCTGCGTATGTTTTTTCAGTCTTACTCACCCTTTAGCTAGAGTGTTGTCCAAGCCAACTTTTCCTTGAATTGCCTTGAAACTTTTTCAGGAAGATAGCAAACTAATGAACATTACAGTATTTCATTCTAATAGAGGAGCAATATAACTTGAACTGGGTTATCAATACAAGATCAAAGCTATTGATGAAGACGCAAAAGTAAATCAACATTTGTCTATAAACACTATAGTCTATTTACCATACACGATTAATACAATTTAAACATTCAACCAGAGCATCGTTTAGCGTTGTCTACCACTGCTGCTTCTTTCTTTGCACACAGATATCCAGCAGTCTTGGAATGGTGAAATAACCTGTTAAAATGCAATGGCAATAGCAGTCTTTATATCCCAAATAGTTAGAGCAAGGAATAAGTCTTAGGGCTGATTAAAGATCTCATTTTCACAGAAGTTTTTGGAAGTCTTTTCTGCTTTGAGCTGGAAGAAATCACATTTCTCCAAACATTTTTGTAAAACAGAATTATGTTAAATTACTAGATCTGCACGGAAAAGAACAGAATTTTGTTTTGTTTCATCTCTAAGGTGTTCAAATAATCCATCCTGAATCTCTAAAACCATTCTCTTGATAATGTCCTTGAAATCAATATTTAACTGCAAACCATCTTCACTCCGACAAAAATGCACTTTCAAAAGAAATAATATATTAATTGAAAATGTTCTTAACAGCTCTAGTCTGAATGAAACTACCCATCAGTTTACTCTTCACTGACTCATTAGTATGGTATTAAATTTATGACTACAATGAAAAAAAAATCAGCTATGGGTAATTGAACCCCATTGTAAAGAACCGTGTTAAAATGTACTTAGTTATGCTCAAAGCTAATGTTATTTGTTAAATCTCCTAAGAGAGAATTAGTGGTTGAAGTTTTGTTTTCATAGCATTAATTATTATTCTTGATGCTGCCATGAGGCATCTTTGACTCACTGTAACTTTTCAGAGAGAGTCTATGCGACAAGATTACTCCTTACTGAGGAAACAGCATCATTAAGGAAGAACAGGGAAGGTGAAAAATGGGACAAGGAGCAGGTGTAGCATGGGGTGATGGATCCAGAGTTAAGGTTTCCCCAGGAGATGTTTGCTGGCTGTAAAGTGGTTGTGATTTTCTTGTAAGTGTAAAATAACCAGCCCAAAGACAGTGTTGATCCTGCTGCTGAGTTTAGTTTGTAGCTCAAGCTGTAGAAATTTGTGATTTTTATTCTAAGTTATGTCAGCCCCTCACGGAAGTCTTCATAAAGTGTTTGAGTGTTTTTTGTAAATGAAGTCAAACGAGAGACTTTGCACTACAGGGCATGATGCACCTCATCTTACCTGATCCTGAGAAGTAAATATGCATGAGTTTATCCAAAGTTTAAAGGAAAGTTGCCTGGACAACCCTGGTTCTGTGGGAGCAAGCTGAGGATCCATGTCCAAACCTGTACATTCATATCCATTGTGGAATCTCTGCTCCAATTGCGGGGCATGGGAGCGAGTAACCCGTTTCTGCTCCTGCTCCTCATACACGAACTGAAGCAAAGCCATTAATGTTGACTGTGATGACGTATTCCTTTTATCCCACCAGAAATGTCCTGATTTACAGCTAGCTGCTACAGCTGCCCGTTCTCTAGGTTTAACGATACCAGAATATAACTGCTTGCTTTGCTCTGTGCATTGGCCCCCCTTCAAGTAAAGACCAGAAAATGTTGAAGTCAAGGGAGAAGTGGTCCAAACACTGGCAAACCTGAAAACTCAGTATAAAAATTCCACTTTGTAAAATGCAAGGTTTTCGCTCAGGTTGCATTTTCACACTGCAAATATATGACATTGCAATGGTCTGTTGGATTCTTTATCTTTATTCAGAAGACAAATAGATGTGTGTGTATGTGAATGCATATATGTTTGAAGGAAATGATTACTGGGATTTTTTTTTATTTTATTTTTATTTGTTCTTCCAACCCAAGTGCTATTACATTACAGATCAGAAAGACCTTTATGGTAGCCTTTGCTATTTTATTACCAGTGAAAGATTGCTCCAAACTACACCTACTTCAAAACTGTTTTTGCAATACTAAGCAGTGGTCCTTCTGCAGCTTCCCGTGACAGATTATACAGGTGTATCTTCCCTGAGAATTTTGGGTAGAGATAAGCAATGAGATTAAGACCACGCTTGTTTTCAGAATGTGATATTTAGGTTTTATATTCATGTGAGCATGAATACATGTTTTTTTCAAGAGATGGCCTAAGCTATGTGAAGTTCTGGGTGCCTTCAGCTTTCTTGATACTCAGAATCAAGCCTTGCACAGGTTTTATAAAAACTCAGGTAAACTCTGGTAGTGTCTTTGAGTATCTACAGTGATAACAACAGATTTATAGATTTTAAAAATAAAGTGAGAGCATCTTGATTCCTGAAGTTATCAAAATGTTTGATGTAATCAAAAAAAGCTGAAAAGATCCTTATGATGTAGCTAATTTACAGGTTTTATTTTATGTATGTCACACGTGTTTTATTATATAAAATTACTATATATATTACTATATATATAGTTAATTTTAAATTACTATATAATTATAAATTACTGTATATTATATAAAATATACAATTATTTTATGCACATAGTCAGAGAGCAGGCCCACTCAGGGAAATAGTCTGCCTGGCTGCAAGAGTCTGCTAAAATTACAATTTGTGCTTTCTACAAGCCTGAGAATGGCTCAGAGCAAAATCTTTTGTTGAATGAAAGGCTGCTTCAATACTAAGTCTGTTTCAACGACTGAATCAAGCTACAGCTTTGTAATTCCTTGTGATTTACAGTATCAGTTTAAAACTGAAATGTTATTTGATCAGATTTGAGGATGTTAACTTCCACCTTCTATAGCACTTTATCTGCATCTGACCATGTCCTGCTGAATAACAATTCACTAAAGAACCTGTATCAACCTGAAGTCATTTAAAAAGAAGAATTATGCAAATGGTCTCTCTCTATTTGGCTGTGCAGTAAGAGATCTTTCAAAGAAAAGAATAAGATGTAATTTCAACACACTTAGAAGCGGTGCTTCTAGGGGAAAAGGAAATCTTTGAAGAAGCAATTTGTAGGCAGAGGTATTGTGCTAGAATGTGTAAATTGATGATTATTTACTAGTGAGCCTGTGAAGGAGAGAGACACATGCCACCTTTTATCAACGGGTAGCTGCTGCACAAGAAGCAGAAATCATGATGTTTTTACAGTGTCTATTTTCACTTTCATTGCTTGCCAGGGATGTAATGCTGGTTTCTCCATTTAAATTGCAAAATTAGAAGAAATCATTTAACGTGGCAGGTTCCTGCTCTGCAGAAACTTGCATGACTGGGATGGCATCGCTCTGTAATATACATTGTATTTTTGAACGTCTCCACAGATTATGAAGCATTGTCAGCAAAAACCGCTATTTGCACCCCAATGAAGGCTGGAAAGAGTTTTTAAGATCTGTGCAGAGGCGAAAATTTAGTCTTTGTATTTCTTCATGGGAAGGAGCTTGGCTGAGCTCCTTATGTTTGAGGAGATGTTCCAGTACTGGACTGCAGTCGTCTTACCCTTTGCTTGTCTTTGTCTGCCCTCGAGTCTCACGTCTGCCTTTGCCTCTGTCAGGTGGCAGAGAAGATGCAGAGCCAGGCTCTTGAATTCCCATAAGTGAAAGAAGGCATTGAACCTGTATCCTGCCCTGTGGATGTGTTTCCTGTAGCTCTGGATGAGGCTGGATGTGAGATGATTCTCCTCTTTAATGCATTTCATACTGGCTGGCTTTTGGTTGCTTCCTTTGGTTAGCTGGGGGCTTCGTTGCCTCACCTGCCTGCCTTGCTGTGGTCTTTGCATGGGCTGTGGATGTGCTAAACTGTGAGATCCAGTCCAAAGGAGCTGCAGACTGAGATAGGACATGCTTTGAAAAGCCCTGGGTGCAAAGCTATGCCTCTTTGCAGATATGTTAGAGATGTTTCCATAGGAAAGAAGCTGCTGGGAAAATAGCAAATGCAAAATGGTGAACCAAATACATAACCTATATGTATAAAGAACCATCTATACCCTTATTATAAAGAGGAACAAGAAAGAGCTAAACAGTGTGGTTGAAAAGAAAACACTCAATTGAAAACATAGGGGTGAAATCACCTGTTTATAGGTCTTGCAAAGGTTCTCTGGGTGCTGGATCTCAGGAGATAACTGGCAGTGGCTCAAATGCTACTCTTGAACATGAAATGGACATGTGGGCACAGTGGTAAAAAAGGTAGCTTGTAAACATCAGTAAGTTGCCAGTGGCTAGAGACAAGGCCTTCCTGCTGGCTGCATCTAGTTTGTGGCAACAAAAAACGGTGTTCTTCAATTCACAGCTCTGGCATCCCTGGGATGTGCAAGCCTGGAGGCGGTACAGGAAAGCTCCCCATAGAGAAAACAAAATTCACTGAAAATTATTAAGGATTTTTAGGGAAGGAAATTAAATTTTTCTCTTCTCTTTCATGCTGCTTGCCAGCTCGGCAGTTGCACACTGAGAGCTCAGACATTTGTGTGCATCAGGTGGGCTGTAGAAGCCTTCCTCATTTTGGACCTGTAACACTAAAATAATCGTCCAGGCACAAGACTCCCGATGTCCCTTACTATAGACAGTACAAATATGATGAGAAGCCTTTGAATCCTTTTATTTTCCTATCCTGGGAGGACAAGAACACAATGCAAGAAGCAATAAATCAACATACTTCAACACTTTCTTGATATATTTTTGCTTTAAGCACTTATTAGACTTTTTCTGGATTTGCCCTGAAAATCTAACTAAAACACAAGATCCAAATTATCAACAGTGCAAGAAACCTTTTCTGCTGCTTTATCTATGAGAAAAATGCTTTCTTCATGCCAGTCCTCTGATGTACGCACTGCTGTAGATACGCCACAGTTTAAAGAATGGTCTGTTTACTGTTTGGATAGCTTCAAAGAGTAAGTTTTTTTTTTTTTTTTCCCCCTGGAAAAAGCTCTTCCTTAGCAAGATAAGTACAAAGTGCTTAATAGTGCCTCTCTCTTTCACTCTCAAGATTTCTCCTTCTTTTTTTGTCCTTTATCTCTGCCTACTCATATGTATTTTAAAGGAGACCTGATACACTGGTGTCATACATTCGCACCACTTTAACAAATGATGCTGCTTCTGTGTAATTAATGCAAAGATGCTGATACCATTAGGCCAGGTGGACCGAGTGCTATCTGAGTTTCTGTGAATGTCCCCAGCACATACTCTTTCTTCCTGAAGGAAGGGAAGGGCTATGAACCATCCCTGTGCTTTTGCCCTACTGCAACGTGACTTCATGCAGGATGCAAGATGAAGAAGCTGAAGGAGGGGAAAGGATTGAGGGTTTTATCCTGGGCTGAGTGTGCTAGACAGATCAGACTGGGAGGAGCACTGACCCTAAAGTACTGAGGTGTCCCTGCTGTCTGTGGGTCCTGGCACCAGCTTGAACACAAGTGCACAGAAAAGCTCTGCAGGTACAGTTGTAATGTTTCTGAGATTCCACTTGAGATATATTATTAGTACAACATACCTGAAATGGCACTTACTGCAAATTGCCACCCTGCCTCTAAAATGCTGCCTTGTAAAAGCAAAGAAATATTTCCTGGTATAGTCTGGAAAAAGATAGGGGCATACAACCGCCTCTCACTTCAGGAGCTTGTTGAGAATCTCATCCTGACACATAGTGCCTCTTCTGCGCCAGTGACACCCGCATAGGTACCTTGCCCACCTTTCCCTGTTCTGCATGTCACCTTTCCCCTCTGTTCCTGTCTGTGCTAGGCTCTGTGCTTTATGGGAAGGAGATTTGGTCTTTGCTCTTATGTCTTCAAGCTTGCAGCATCATAAAAGCAATTTTTTTCCCTTTTCTTTATTCTGTTCTCAGCTGAATCCCTATCCCTATCTTAGGTGCAGGACTGAGTCTTACCAGCCTCATGGACCAGCTCTGGACCCTTTCCTGCACACTAATGTTGTATTTGCTATCTTCTCTTTCCTTGGCACCACCTTTGATTTGAATAATAGACTGTGTGCCACATGTGATCACCCTGCAATTCTATTTTTAAATTCCCTCTTGAATAAATTCAGGTAGGTCTTAGAATCATTTAAATCTTTATTAATTAATTTATTTACCAAAGCCTAAGGTTTCCTGTGTTGTGGACAGAAATTCATTTAATTCCTCTCTTATCTTCTGTGAGCGTTTCTTTTCCATCTCACTCGTATGCTGTTCCCTCCATCTCCCTGGCAGGTTTCCCTCCCAGATTTTGCTAATGATTGAAAAGAATATGTTTCTTTTAGCATAAGTTTAATTTCTTTTCTTAAGTCCTGTCACTGCAGTAACTGGTTCATATAAGTATTATCCTTCACAATAAGTCTAATATTGTCCTTGTTCTCTTTTAGTTAGTATTTAATACTTTGTTGTTGTTGTTCTTTTCATGTGTTTTGATAGCATTTTTTTTTCTTTCTTTTTTTCATTTGTTGTGATGTCTTCTTGTGTCTCCTGCTTATCATATCAGTAAAGTACCCCTCAGCTGAAAATGAGGATCTTGCCTGTCTCTTCTGTAAGTCATCATCATTCGTTGATTCTACTGGGAGGTGAAATACAAAATGTGGTCACTTTGAAGTAGTCAGTTTACAATATTCTTGAGACTTAAAAATATAAAGTCATTTTTCTTATAGAATGTAGCTTCAAAACTCATTCATCTGCAAAGTCACTGTGAACAAGTGTCACGAAAATATTTGCATTTCAAATTTAAGGGTAGGAATTTAGAACTTGAAAGCATAAGGGAACTTTCAAACTAATTTCCATCCTTGCTGCAATTGTTTCATTTGCACCAAGCTATGAGAAAATCCAGAGAAATTCCTGTATTATGGGAATTCACCTCCAGGTTTAATTAGAATATATTAAAGATTTCATAATTAAATAAAACAATGTGAAAAAATCTTTTACAGTCATTAGGGTGATTTCAGCCAATGTTGGAGGTCTAAGAACTGAAGAAAGGTTGTAATTCTCTGCAGTGGTCTAAGTGTGACTGAACTATTTGACATGAATTTTTTGGTTTGCAATTTTAGGATAAAGTCTACTGGTTTCTTGCCCACATCTTCTGATGATCTCTTATTATTCCTGGCTGGAAGGCCTACAGAATATCTGCATATATATAGTATGAAGAAGATAACATCATTATGCTTTTATATTTTTTTATATATATTAGATGTTTTTAGGTGACTAACATTTGTTTTATCTTTCAGATATGAAACTGCACATCTATAACTTGCTATTGTGTTGACTAGATTAGATATCAAGCAGGTATTGTAAATGAAGTAGGTTTTGATTATAACTGTATAAATGAACTGAATATCGAATAGAAGAACTCCAGAAATATTTCTCAAAAAGAAAGAAGATTGTGCATGTCTTATAAACACAATTTTTTTCATTGTAGCTTAAATAACTAATCTAAATGCGACTTAAATATACTAATTTTCCATTAAACCAATTGAAAATGAAGCACACCGGGATGAATTAATAATGTACCCCAAATTCAAGGTATTTCTTAAAGTCTTGCTGACACTGAGATAAATATTTCTGTGAATCTTTAGTGTGCTGCTACATGTTGTCACTTGGCCAGGATCTGAACTGCAGAACTGTCAGAATTAAAAGCGATAAGATGCACAATGAAACGTTAAAGTCCTCTAATGGGACCTACAACGAGCTGCTATTGTCTTGGCACTAGCTAGGAACCTTTGATCAAGGTATTGATGAATTATGATCAGCAGATTTTATTCACTTCAGAAATGAAACATGAAGAACAGAATGCTTGTGGGGGATCCCACCACATCTTACCTTTTTATTGCTCCATTTTTGCTTCATGGAAAACTGCAGGGACGCTAGTAGGCTTGCTCTGAGTGATCTCAGAAATGAGGACTTTTCTTTAGAAGTAGATTTACCTTATGTCTCTTGTCTCTAGTCCCAACAGACTAAAAATGAATGTCCATTCTTTCATATCGCCTCTTGAAGTCATGAATGGTGCCACTCCTCCTTCACCACATGTGAGGGGCTACTACTGCCTGTGCAGATAAGGATTAGGGACCTTGGTGCATTGCCTTGTCTCGTGCAGGATAAGCATAACTGCACTGGGAGATTCCTAACTTTTCCTCAGTTGCCATCAGAATAGTTCATGCTGTCTTCCTAGTCAAACCAACCCCACAGAACTGCCAGGATACCACTGCTATTTGGGGTAGGAAGTTGTAGGTAGTCTTGGATGCAGGGAGCTGAGGAATAGGACTGCTGAATAAACAAAATGACTATTTTCACCGAAACTGATAGTATTTCTGTTCCCACAGTGTCCTTGTTTAAACGGATGAAGTCTCTTCAATTCGGGTCTAGGACAGCTTGATTTGTTGAGCAGAACCACGTCTAGGAGACTTCTAAAGCTCTCCAAGGAGAAGATACCACAGCCTCTGGGCAACCTCTATCAGGGCTCAATCGTATTGTTATTTACTTACTGTTATTGTTATTACTTATTATTTACGTATTGCTGCTCAGCTCTAATGTGTCACAACGGATTGCCCTGTAAAGTGCCAGCACCCCCTGCCTTCTGCTGCTTGGTTGCTAAACAAAGAATGCAGTAAGCTTATCTTAGACAAACTACAAACAGGTGCTTGCAAGCAAGAGCTTTCTCTTTTACATGGGCTAATGTTTCTGTTGTTATGCTAATTGTTTCTATTCATTCCTTAGTAAGTCTTTCTAAGTAAGCTGGGATAATTGCACACAATTTAGAGCATTACAACACAACAAAGAAAATGTCCTTTAGGTTAAAAAGGTTAGGACATTAGTATCAATGCTTTTATTTAAGTAATGAAATACAACAAAATGTGCAGTTATTTTGTAATAACAGCAAGCTCAGGGAATATGGTGAGTTATTAGGCTTTTTTTTTTTTTTTTTTCATGTTTTCCAGCCTTACAGGTTCAGGTAATGATGAAAGAGCGATGGAATTTCCACACCTTATTCTAATTACAACCAAGGTTTAAAAAGAATAAATAAATAGTGGTGGCAAAGGCTAACTGGTTTTGTACTTACTGAATGTTCCCACATGGGTGGGAAGACCCATTATGGACTAATGAATGTTTTCGTTAATGAGTAAAAGCAAAAATTGATACCTTCATTAGTATGGTATCTTTACTAAAACTTACAGGAGCATTCATGGAATAGAATGCTCTCAGGCATAACAGTCTCAAAGCCCCAACAAGTCAATTCTGCTACATGCTAAACATGCTGGCTCCAAATCAGTGAAATATTTGAGCCAATGCTGGACCTCAAAGCTCACAGGACCACTTGTGTCCACACAGGTCAGTGCTTTGATGAAGTGGGGACAGGAAGGGTCAGCATTCTGTGGAGCTGAGCTTTCACTGAAAAAGGACTGAATAGGAACTAGGGCACACTAAATAGGAGTGAATGCAGAAGTGATCTTGCAGGCATGATACTGAGGTAGGACAGCAGATAAAAGGTACGAATAGATATAAATTGCAAAACATCAATGTACTGGTGTGCCTGCAGTCTCTGGTGGGTTTCTTCATGCATATCAGCCTAGTTCCACCATATCTTCACTGCTGCTATTGCATATTAACTGCATTAGTATTTTGTAGTTGTAGGTGTAAGAGTTTTATCTTTCTGACTACATGCCTTATGTTTGGCTTGCCATGTGTATATTTAGTATGGCCTCTGGACTGAGCCAGCTGCTTTGTGCTTTGCCTCAGTTTCCCAGCAGAAATGGGAACATCAGTAAAAGCAGAGGGGGAACAGGTTGCTTAGGAATTGCTTGGATGCTGTAGTGATGGATGTCAAGGAAATATAGTATTTGAAGTATTAGATCCTTGAGCACATATGTTGTGCTGAAATGTGCTGTGATGTACTTATTTTTTCTAGTTTTAATTTAATAAAAATATGAAAATTTCAGTGATTGAAATGTTTGCTTGATAAGGCAGCCAAAGTGCCAAGTAACAGAAGAGGCCCAGAAGGATTCTTTTTATTTATAGCATATAATTCAACAAGAATTAATGGGAGCTTGCCCACATTTGTTTTCCTTTATAAAATGTGATGGAGTTTTGATATTTTTAATTGATTTAATGTATAAGGAGTACTCATTCAGTAATATTCCTCTCCTTCCCCCCCCCCCGCCCCCCAACTTTATGAAGAAAAAAAATGAGTTCTCATTGAATATTCAGATTGATCCCTCAAATGTTGTTCACTGTTGGAAGATCTGGATTCCAAAAGATTTCACTTCAGGCCAAGCCCACTGCTGATACTGCAGTTTCATGGTCTCCCAGACTGGAGACAGATGCTGCAGGGACCATGCAAATATATAAATACTCTATAGAGAGTGAAACCTGGTACCATCTGGTAACAAAGAAGTATTTATGGAAAGCAAAGTCTGCAGGAATGGGATTTATTTTTTTTTAACTGGTTTTATTTTTTGATATTAAATACAAAATTTCATCATCATTTTTGTAAATATTAAACCATTTTTAGAGTGTTGGAGACATTCTCTTTCTGGATTTTCTGGAGAAGATAATTTTGCATTTAAACAGCTTTTATTTTAACACAAAAACAGCAAATAGTTGACTGCTATCTGTTTTCTTAAAAGAATGAGATATGGTCTTCCTTAACTGTGCATTTTACTGTTTATAAACCATTGCAGGAAATTCACCAGAAAGCAAATGAATTTTTTAGATACAGGTGTTTGAAAAGTATGCAGAGAATTAGCCTTTGCAGTTGCTGTTGTTAGTTTTGGTATGAAGTACTAGCAGTGACATAGTAATTCCAATTTAGGTGACAAATGAGCCCAGATGATCCATACACACAATATCAGAAACTGTACCAACTTGTTCCACATTGCCATCCCCCCAGCACCATTTCTTGGGGCAGGACTTTGCCTGATGACTGCCAAAAGGGAAAGCAGGTTCTCCTTCACCAGCTGTGACTGGATCTGACACATTCCCTTCCCCTTTATCATCTCCTTATGCTCTTCTGTATTCCCTTTTAGAGAGGGCTTGTGATTCAGGGATGGCAAGTCACTTGTTTAAGGGCTTAACATGAAGACTTTTATATAGCAGAGGGTATTGAAGCATTTATCTTTTAAGAAACACCATGTACAGAGAGAATTTGAGTGTATGTGTTTTGCAAACATCTCTGAGAAATGAGTAGGTCAATTTTGGGGCTTTCCTACCTTAATAATGTCTTTTTTCTTGTCTGTCTCACTTATATGACCTATTATTCTGTAACATCATATGTTTCTTGTTTAGAAGTTTGGGAACATACATTTTTTGTTCTTCTACAATGCATCAATATTTTATTTTATTTTATTTTATTTTATTTTATTTTATTTATTTATTTTTTTTAAGAGAATTGATTAAATTGAACAAAAATGACAAGATATTGGAAAATACAATGCTTTTATAATCTGAGACATTCTTTGAAGGCTATGCAGGATACAGGAAACAAATTCTGCTAGATGACAAAAGATGATCTTTCCCCTATCAAGGACAATGATAGAACAGCAATCTTGGACAGATGTAATATGCTTTGAAGAGCAAAGACTGTTATCGGTAGGAATTCAAGATAAAGTTTAGTGTAGAAAATCTCTACTGAAAAATTTAGCAAGCATCAGCATTTCCTATGCCAGAATATATGAAGTTGTAAAACAGACAGCAGAAGGCTAATATCAAAGAATGGTGCAAAGGAACGGCTCTTGATCACCTCCTAAAAATGAGAGCATTCATAGGGTTTATTGGAGACAATTAAATCTCATTTCCATATAGATGAGGTAGAAAGGAAAGCTACATTTCGTAAATCCCTTGGCCTCATGTCTACAAAGTTTAGCCAAGAACCAAGCCAATCTTTTTAAAAACACTAGATTTTCTTTAAACCACCAAAAAAATCAGATACCCTTTTGATCAAAATTCTCCACAGTAGATTACCTCCAAGTGATAAATGATCTACTGGAGGAGATGAATGAATGGAATAAATCCTTGTATACACCATTCACTGACTGTGGGAAAGGTCTTAATTTGGCTGAAAGGAACTTGTCTTGGATCCCTGTTGACCTAAAGAGGCAGAGCATGAATGATTCATACATTCAACACCTGAGAAACATCAGCATAACTGAATCAACTATTTTTTATTACCTGTGGAAAAGATAAAAAGAGAAAGAGAGACGTGCACGGTGAAGATACCTCATTCTCACCCTTTATGGTCAAACTGAAGAGGAAATGGATAGGGGTTTAACAGAGAAGCCAAGACATTTTTCAGGAGCCTAGAAATGTTGTAAATATATGTAGGGTATGACTTATACAGGTCATAGAATCACATCATGGTTAGGTTGGAAGGGCCCTCTGGAGATCATCTGGTCCAACTCCCCTGCTCAAGCGGGGCCACCCAGAGCAGGAAGCCCAGAATCATGTCCAGGCAGCTTCTGGAAGCCTAGATATTTTAGCCAAGTTTTCATGTGAGAGGGCTTCCTTTGCCTTCGAACTCCTCCCTGCCATCCCTACTCTTCTCCCCAGCAGCTGGAGGTGGTCAGGAGTGCAGACCTCCTCCATGCCTTGGAAAAAGCCTTGGTCCAGGCAGGTTTATCATGGAAGGTAAAGAAGAGATTTAGAGGCCTCTTTACCTTCGTACTCCAGAGGTTTGCCCACAGAGCTGTTCTTGCAGTTTCTCTTTCCTTCTGGCTGCAAGAGCAGCTGCAGAGAACTGAGGTGTGTGCATGCACATTTTTTTATTTTTTTTTTATAATCATGTAGCATATTTCTAGTGATAAAGAGTAAACACTTAGCAGTTACTAGCTAGCCCAGCTATGCTACAACTAGTAGATAATATCTGTGCCTCCTGAATTTCCTTTCTGCTATTAGAATATGTTCTTTCAAATAGCAAACTGCCTATCACTTACTAATCTGGCCATTGTGTAACTAATACAATAAATATGTCTTCTGTAAAGTGCAGTGAAGTAATGAGCAATTTAATGAGTTAAGCAAAGAAAGATAGAAAGTGAAAATAAGAAACCATGGAAACTAGCTCACTAATCCTAGCAGAGTGCCAGCAGACTAATGAAGACAGACGGAGAGTGAAAATGAGAATAAAAAGGAGAAACATCTCACTGAAGGCAGAGATACGAGATATCTGCACCTTTAAAAGATTCCTGTGTTTGCTCCTTGTGCTAAGCTGACGTTTCCCTTTTTCATAATTGCCTTAGAATTGTTTTCTGTCAAGGACATTGAGTCAAAAACACTGTTTGTGACCAGACCCTTTTATTAGCTTTTGATTTTCTGGTCTCCTATCCCAAATTGCACGGTTTATTGGAAATTCCAAGTAGATGCTAGTATTTGGAGACGTTAATTAGTTGACCTGGCTTTCTTTCCTCCCTTCCTTCTCCCAGATTTAGTAGTAATGAGTCAGCATCAAAACTCCAGATTCTCTACAGTTGTGATGGAAAGTGTTGCTTTTCCTAGTTTGGCTAAAAAATATTGGGTTTGGGGTGGCCTGGTTCTTGCAATCCCAGAGGCATCGCCAGACAAATTGTGATCCAAATCTGAGCTTAGATCTCCTCTGTAGCTATAGAAAGGAATAGGAGTGGGACGTACCTTGGTTAAATAACAGTGAAATACAGGAAAATGGTCAAACACCCTGCTATTTCATACTTAACTGTATACAGTCATGTATTTTAAAAACCTTTTAAGTAAGTTTTAGCTATTAAGGAATCTAACCAAGAATCTTGGATTCATCCTGTAGTTCTGATCTAGTCTGCCTGATGCTAATACCTAATGTTACCTCAGGAAAAAGAACACTTTTCTCAAAACATATTTAAAATTCCAAACTGAGTTATAGTGTACCCTTCATTCTTAAAGCATTCTTTTTTTTTCTTTTTTTTTTTTTTCTTTTTTTTTTTTCCCCTCCACTACAACATATAAAATATACAGAAAAGACAACCTCCATAGCTGTTGCTGTAAATAAGAAGATATGTGCAGACCTCTATAGCAGTGGCATCCACTGGGTTTGCTGTGACCATGTCCTAATCCAACATGTGCTGTGCACTCATGCTTGCCTGGAGCTGCAATCTAGATTTCCTCACTTCCCTTCTCTGAGGGCCTAAATGCCACAACAGTAGTGTTTCATGACATAGCTTTTGCCTTTAATAATGCCTTGGAGCAAGCAGGACACATGCCTTCAGGCACATCTTGAAAACATGTCAGGTAAATGAGGCTGTTTATGAGAGATCTGTTAGAGCCAGTTCAATAGTATGTAATTTAAGACTACGTTTTAGACTAAGGGTGGGGACTCTCATGTAGTGGGTTAATACATACATGACCTTTAGCACATCCTGACCTTCCTCAGCCTGAGATAATGTTCCATAACAAATTTATTGTGGCGGGGAGATGATTTGTCAGCCAGCAGAAGTAACTGGTAAGAACAAAAGGAGGTAGGGAGCGAGTGGATTCTGCCATTTGGGAATGGTCTTATATTTATTCTCTGCATTTAGATTGTAATTCTTTACGTGCAATGTCTGATTTCCCCCCAAGTTCCACTAATGGTTACTTCCTGCTTTACTTACTCTCTGCCTTGTCTTGTAGTTTGTCAATGGTCGTCCCCTTAGACTATAAGCCACTGAGAGCACAGACCCTTGTCTGCTGGGCTCTCACCCACTGCTGCCCAGCAGCAATTGTATTTATAGTGCTATGTACATTAATGAGTAATAAGTCATCCACAAAACAAATTCTCCCTGGTTAGAGACTTGGCAAGCGATATGCAGCCTCAGAGAATTTTCACACAAGAAATTTTTCATTGTAAATGAAAATATGTACTTCCATTCTGATCATAAATTCTGCAGAAAGCAGAGGAGAATATTTGAGTTTTTAAGTCACTTTATTTTGCTGTATTTGTTTACTCTGTGCTAAGACATCTAACAGGAAGAGCTTTTTATAAATAACACCTTGCACGTTTTTGAGGAGAACTGGGGCCTTTATCAAAGCAAGAAATATGCATAAAGAATTTCCAGTGAATATTTGCTTGACTAAAAATGACATTGTCAGTGGTGTGGTTATATATATAAATATATATGTATATATATTATTTTTTTTTCCCAGTTACTTTGTGAACATTTATAGATGTCACCTTTTAATCAAATATATTAGAATTTTTATGGAAAATTACTTTTGAAGAAGTGGATTCAGTTGCTTTAGGACTTGCAGCCATCCATGGAAGCACTAACTAGAAAACACGGACATGGCAATATGACCTTATTTAATAAATAAAAGTATTACACCAATCTGCACCAGACTTTTGAATATGAAAATATTTAAAAGATAACCTGCAGTAACAATGTAGCAAATAGAATTATTCTGCAAGAAATGTGGTAGAGCAAGCAATAGTGAGGCTTTGAGCAGCTGCACTGTTTTCTTTCCTTTTCTTTCATTTTTTCCCTTCCCTACCTTTTTTCTTCTCTTGGCAAAGTGGGAAAGAAAACCTGTAAAAGAAAAAGAGAAGCCAATGTAATAATTACTGTTACAACATCTATTGGGTTTGGAAATCAAATAATTTTTGCTTAACATTTTTGCATAAAATCATTGAGATTTTATTTGTTGAAAAGGACTCAAAAATGCTCAGCTATAAGTATTTTGCCACCTATTAACATTTTTTTTTCCCTAGGGGATCTAGATCTTTGAGGTCGTATCAGTTACTATGAACACCTCACTTTTACATAGTTCTTTGCCACACATTTAAGACATTATAGATATGACATAGAATGAATTGCCTGTCTTAATTCTCTTGTAGAGGACAATGGTATTAATTTAAGGATCAAGTTCACCTATACTTTTATGAAATTAACCCTGAATTACATACCTGCAAATGTAATGCTGCTCTTACTGTGTAATACTGCTACTGAGCATGTTAATAAATTATTTCTGTCTCCTATGATTACAATACAATATTTTAAAATGAAACCCAGAGATGCAATTAAATTAATGGACTCAAGGAGAAATATAAAGCTATAGGATGTAACAATGTAAAAGGCTATCTCATGGTTGCGTGAGCCTTTTGATTATTGGATGGGTTTTCACTATTAAGAGATCTAAGTTCTTTTAGACCCCACACTGATATTAAAAGACCTATGAATTCCCATGAAAATAATGCTTAATATTTAGTTATTAAGTTATAGATACTCTCAAAAGCTAAAAGAAGATTTTGAGTCTTGGACAAGAATCTGTAGCTCACACAACTCACACCTATTTTTCAATGCATTCTTCTCTCCAAGTCCCGTTTTCTGAATTTCATCCACTTCTTCCTTCTTTCCAGAGTCCTCAAAGAAGCATCAGAAGTGACTTTGAGACTTACTATGAAGTAGCACGAATAATTTTTATTCACCAGAATTAAGTTCCTTATAATGTAGAGCCTTTGGGAATAACAGACCAAAAATGAGTCTACTGGGGGGACAAATTGTGTTGCTGTATTTAGGTTTAGGCGTTCAGATACGAAAGTACAAGAACATTCTCCAGTAGCAGCAGTACTGCGAGTCCCTGTGTCTTCCCTTGAAGGAAACTAGACTTTTTGCTGTTGTTTGCAGTAGGAACAGTTTTTACACTATGGATATGAGCCCAAATAAAATGGAACAAATAGTGTTTTATATTTTTATTTTCACTGGTGCAAGTCTGTATATTTGAAGGGCTGAGAATTTGGCAGAGAATGGGTAATATGGTGTCAAGCTGATCACATGCCTACTGCTTATGTCTCCTTATAATGGTGCCTTCATAACAAATTCATCTCATAATGGCCAGTGTTGATCGGCTTTTTGGTCAAATGCTCTTCTATTGTTCTTGAAAAATAGGATGAATATTTACAGGCTCTATGTTCCTTAAACAGTTTTGTCAGTGCCCTTTGAAATATTTCAGTGTATTATACTAGTGATCATATATGAAGAATCTGCTAAGTAAATCTGCCACACCAGTTCGATACCATTTTAATTGAATTGTCCATGTATTTAAATTGAAATGGTCAATTGCAGAGGTAGATTTGCTCAGGAAACCCAGCTTATAAACCCAATTTATTCAGTAACAGAAAGAAATCTACATAAAATTACAGAGGCAGGAGCCCCAAGTATTAGATGTGCGCCTTTCCCTCAGCAGACTGCCTCTTTAAATTGGTCTCGGAGAAAGAACAGTGCATTTATAATTTAGCTTGTCCTAAAGGAGAACTCTTCTCTGTGGGAGGATCCTCTTTAATTACAACTTCACAGTAATAAGATGAGAAATGAGCAAGCAAGAAAGTACTGCTGGAATGAGACATGATAAATCAGTTTGTCCAGGAAGCACGTTTATACCAGATCTATCACCACATTCAGCACGGCGCTATCTTTCTTATTTCAATAAGGAAATCTCATGAAGAAATTTTAATTGCATACTATTAGGTGAAAGTCAATGTCCCATAATGAGCAAAGTGAAACCTGCATTTTTTCTTCTTTTATCTTCATGCTTTGAGTTCCCAAGGATTAACACAAAATGATTTGCCCTTAAATTGCACCCTTTTTTTTTTTTTTTTTGTTCATTTGTCTGAAGGTTGTAGATTTTAGGTAATTTAAAAGGCACCAAGCTTTTGCTGTATGCTTCATGCCTGCAAGTTGGGAGTCAGAGGGGAAAAAAATTCCAATTTTCAAAGTCTCCTATTGTTAAGGGTGACTGAATGGCAGCCTGCAATTATATGATTTCAATGTAATTCATTCAGTAGGGAAGAGCTTGGTTCATAGAAGCCTGGCTTAAAAGATTGGCATTGCTGTGTGATTAATTTCCAAACTTTGGAGGTATTTTCAACAGCATACAATGGAAGCATGTGACAGTGACATTTTCTGGATTTGTGCTAGGATTGCTTTATAATTGACGTGCTAGGCTTGTGGGGATCACATTATCATTGGACTTTCATTTTTTCAGAGAGTGAGCATATGTTTGTATGTATACAAACATATTTAATATATATATGCATTCATGAGTGTACATGTGCATCTGTATATTTGAATACACATGCATGTGAAGTGTACATGAGGATTTTATTATGTAGATATTTTACAGCATGCTTGCACTTGTCCCTTTCACCTAGGTTTTCAAGAGTTACTTTTTCCTTCCTTTCACAGAATGATAAGGCTCATTCTTGAAAAAAGTTGTAATTTAATGCTTGATTTAAGATATTTAAGCAAGAAGAGTATTTGTTTTGTGAGTGAATTAAATTTGTGAGTTATAATTACAGACAAAAATTGCAATAATGAGCACTGGGAAGTACATTCTCTAAAACAGCATTTTGTGGTCCATTGTTTGTTATGGTCAATGGATTCCATAATTACTTATATTTAAACCTGTGCCAAATCTTCATTATCAAACCTCAAACCACATGAGCCTTACCTCCACAGAAAAGAGCTGAAATGAATCAGGAATGAAAACAGAACACTTTCTACTTCCCTCCAAAAGAAGGATGCATTGTATTCTTACATCAAAGGAAAAGGAAATTGAGAGTGACACTCTCAAAATGTTAAGTCAAAAAGTAATGCACATAATTTTTATCCCTCTTAACTTTTTTTCCCCAGTTTTGAACCAACAGGTTTATATTGCAAGTTTTTTCCTGCCAAATCTGGTGGCCTTCTATGATGAGGCTACATAATTAGTAGGTAGAGGAAGAGCAACTGACATCATCTACCCGGACTTTATATTGAGAGAGAAACCTTGGATTAAAGTTGGTAATACTGGCTGGAGTTGAGTCTAATTGAAAATTTTCTTATAAAAACAAACAAACAAACAAAAAAAAAAACAAAACAAACAAACAAACAAACAAACAAACAAAAAAAACAGAAAAAGCAAATCAGCTACTGCTTTTTTGCTGGAAAACTCACACCAGTTACAAATGAAAAGCTTCTTGACATGAACATCCCTCTGTCAGGTTCATATTCTTTGGGTTACATGGAAGCCTGTAAAGGTTTTAGGATCCAGAAACACTTCTGAAGTCATGGCATCAGTTCTCCCAGCCAGCTTCAGCTACAGTTTTGGGAAGTTCTGGTCTGTGACTGGTCCAGCTGTGGAAACATAGTATTTTAGAGCCAGTATGGGAGGGAGGTCTGGGAGGCCAGATATGTCCTTGCATGCATTTCATTTTCCATCCCTCCAGCTGTAGAGGCACCTGATCCTTTCATCTGATGGTCTGAGGATTATTGGCTCCTCTGGTTTGTTTGTGAGATTTCTTCTGATAGAAGGTGTCATTTGCTTCCTTGTCATGATGAATCTGATCTGAAGCATCACAAGGATCAGATGTGATCCACCCAAAGTTTGCAAAGGTGTTAGCTCGGAGATTTTGAACTTGTCCCTTTACAAACTGTTTTTCCAAGATGGTGGTTCAACTTGATAGATTGTGTGGATGGATTCCTCTCCAAGCCCAGCCTGAAATTCAGATGAGTATAAATTTCTTGGGGAATAGGGCAAATGAAACAGAAATGAGTTAAAAGGCAAGAAATTAAACAAGATTTAAAAAATATTTTTTCTTGTAGGAAAGACTGAGTGCTTGCAGGTCTTGTGTGTTTAAACTCTACCTAGTGTTAGTCTGATAGTCTGCACTGCTGCCTTGTGAGGAGAAAAAAATTAAAACTTGGAATAATAAAAAATTCTATTCAGCATATTTTCCTCAAAAGCTGAGAAAAAAAAAATGCAGTGCCAAGACACTTATGTACTCTGAATTTCCATGGTGATCAAAAGTCCTGGGAAGAATTTGCCCAGGTCAATGCAGCCTACCTATTTCTGCCATCTATTTCTCATCTGATTTTGACCTGTGGTGTGTTGCTGCTCTGTTTTGTGTATGACTTCTCTCCTCCTTTAATATTGTACAGCATCCCCTCATGTTCCTTGTTTAACTGAAGTACAAGGGAGCTCACCAAGGGGCGGTGACATCTCTATCCATCTGGGTCTCACTGCATTTTCAGAGCAGCCCTCTCCTCAGGATGGGGTCTTTAGGAGGCCAGAATATTACAGGGCTAGAGATTGCTTTTGGCATTTCAGTAAACCAGGGTCGTCTTTTGAGTGAACCCAGCATCACCACAGGAAAGTGCCAGGGAATGTGAAGCAGCCGGGAACTGGTGTTATGAGATGATAAAAGCTGTTAAAAATGTCAGATTGCCTGTCTGGTCCTGGTGGCTGCAGGCAGTGGAGCACAGAGGAGGGGATGAAAAGGTAGGGATGGGGAGGCTTACATGGGCTGTGTTTCCCTCCCTCAGAGAAAGGTGGGTTGTGTGATGGACACACGCCATGTGGGGGAAATTCTCTTCTCAGTATGAAATGATTGTCTATTTGTTCTGCTTGCGGAGCTCCCATTAACGCCAGTGGGACTCGTGGAAAGAGTTCTGAACGGTAAGCCAAGAGCAACTGTGAATCAGAGATGAGCAATTTGCCCCATAATGTGAAGGTAGTTTTATGAGCTGTTTATTCAATGTACACTGAAATTGAAACTCTTCAAAAATGACCCAGTTGTAGAGTCACCTGTTCACACTGTGTTACACATACACCAATGCTTTGTTTTTTTGCACACCCTCAGGGATGCTAGCAAAACAGGGATGCAAAGGACTTAGTACAGCCCATTGATATCAGAATAAATGAAGTTTTATAATCCTATTCATAAAACATAATCCCTTTCTCACAACCATTTCATTTCTGTAATTTCCAAGGAACTACAGCGTTCAACAATAGCTGTTTCAAAGTAATTTCGATTTTGACAAAAATATACTCAAAATACGCTCAAAATATAGAGTAAGTGATAGCAAGCATCTCATGATAGGAAAGAAAGTGGTAAATAATGGGATTTCTGTAACTTTCCATAAAAGCAAGCACGTTAACACCTTCTCCTACTGTATGAACTCTGTAGCAAATAATGGCTAATTGCCAATAGTATCAAGTGTTTATGCAGGATTTCATGCCAAATTTGGTGTGTGTTGGAGTAGTAACACACAAAGTGCAGATTCTTTTTTTTTTATATATACAGATTTGTTTATGAAATAATGTCTGTGCAAGTTGAGACAAGAAACTAAAAGCTAATCTTATAATGAAAGGAAGAACAGACAGTTATTTTAGTTATTGTCACAAAGAAAGGGAAAGAGAATTCCTGAAACTGCACTTTGAGAAGAGAAACTATGGAAAAAGAATGTCAGAGGAGTGAGGTTGGATGATGTATTAAAGGAGAAACAAGACAGAGACAATTGGTGATATCCAATCTCCAGTATGTGGGATGAATAGAGAAATTTTACCAAATCTTTATGCATGAACCATAGAATATGCAGCTCTAAACTAAGATGGCTCTATCACATTGCTAATCAGAAAAGGAGGAAAGATATTTGGAATGATTCTTGAGAAATGTGCTGAATTTTATATGATTGTATCATATAAAATCATATATCATTATTATATGATAAATAATGTATTTATGTTGCAGTAATGCACAGGGGTCACCAAGGAAGGTGTGAGGCCCTTCTTATGAAAAGTAATGTGTAGTTAATAGGTTTTAGTTATATAATAGTTAATGAAAAGGCAGCCACTGCTCCAAAAGTGCCTGTACAATACCTATATCACCAGGTAATGTACATAACTTTCGTCTTTCCCCACTCAGAGTGAGAATATGTGAAAACATATTTGTGTTTCTATGTGGTTATGAATTAGATGAGCCTGATGGAAGCTGGTGCTGTGTGACAGCTGCTTGGTGGCCTTGATGTCATGGGCTGTGAAGGTATCTGGCCATGGTCCAGTTCCTGCTTTGTGCCACAGGCTGAAAAGAGCTGTCTGTGCCACCACCTATTTCCAGAGTGTCACAAGGATGCAGAGCTTTGTGAGGCTCTGGCTGTCTTTCTCACTGTCTCTCTGGTCCAAAGAACATCCTAATCCAGTCACAGAGCGAAAAGGAGACTTGTGCCAGCTGTAGCTGTGCTTTCAAACACACTGTCACTGTGATGTTAGGAGAGCTTTCTATGTGCTTGCCAGGATGGTTTGGTTTAGCATGGTTGCTTGGAAGAAAACCTCCCTTTGCAATATATACTGGGATTTTATTGACTTGCAAAAGTGTCTAGGTAATTAAGTACCTCTACGATCCACTGTGGCCCTTTAACTGTACTAACACTGCTGCTTAGTTTTTTTCTTCTTTAATTGCACGTTTAAAGTTAAAACCCTCACTGCAGGCAAGAACTACTCTGTTTCAAGTATTTTCTGCCTTCCTAGACACTCCAATTTCTTATTTTTGAGGAAATATACCTCTTCCTGTAGATAACTTCTACTTAATTTATTCAACAAAGACCAAGAAACACAAGTGAGCAATCTGCATACCAGTCCACACATTAACATAGGGATGTTTAATTTTTGCCTTATCTCAATATGTGACTTTCCTTTAAGTTGTATTGTTCCAATCTTTTTCTTTTCTTTTCTTTTTTTTTTTTTTTTTTTTTCATTTTAAAGCTTTAAATTTGTTAAAATTACTGCTAATTTGAATGCATAATCCTTCTGATGCACTACCTCTGAAATCTATAGAAAGTCTATGCAATCAGCAGAATTCTTTTTGAGAATTAAGTCAGTGTTGTCTTGCAGCAATATTGAAAAAAAATTGGTTACATTGTGTCATAGAATCATAGAATTATGGTGCAAAGGTCATGCCAAATATAGTTAATGCATGGATGCAAGGGCTTGAGTGTTAAAACTACATGTATTAGTTGCAGGTATATGGATGTACCTGCTGAGTGGAGGAGGTGTTTGCTTTTGGGGGCAATTACCAGGTTTGTAGGCATAGCAGTTTGTGTCTTCTGTTTGCTAAAAAACAGAATATTGTGGAGTAATTTGGCACAATTAGCACAATTTCAAAGTAATGTCATCAAATTTCTGTAACTGCTATACTTTCAATGTACTTTGGAAAAGTTGGTTACAAAAAATAACATGAATACATTTTTTTCTTTTTCCTAAAATGATCTCGTGAGGATCAAAATTATTCAAGTCTTGATCATGGTGGGTCCTGCAAGTGTGAGCTAACCTCTCCAAGCTGGAAGAAGGTTACATCCCTGAGGATTTCCTGACTTAACCCATCCACACACCTTGTATACCCACTTTTGCAGCCCAGTGACCCACTGAATGCAGTGATGAAAACTTGGTGTTATTTGACCTTTTCATCTGGTTAAAATGCCTGGTGCTGGGCTTAGCTGAGTTTGGATACTACCATGGCATTTCGAATTCAGGATGACTACATAATATCAATTAAAATGACAGTGACAGGGCTTTTCTTGTACAACTCTTTAATACAAGCTGTAAGACACAGAGGGACTTGGTGGTTTCTTTGTGGCTCGTTTCTTTCCTAGTCTCTGTATTTTCAACTAAGGGGACACGGTCCCCTGCCAGTAGATGCAGGCTATTTAAATGCTCCATTGGAGAGGGATTAAAGTTTATGCAAGGTCACTGGGGATGTGATAATTATAATCACAGGTTTTTGGCTCCACAATGACAGCCATTTGTTATTTTCGCTCGAGTAATTCCTGCAGCTTGGAGCTGTTGACAAGCGTGCACTGATTTACTGGCCCCCCCAGGTCCCAAGGCAGTGTCCGCTCTGAAGTCTGACACCCCTGCCTGGCTCCTGCTGCTTTCAGTATCTTTTCTGCTGCGAGCTGCAATACCGACTGAAAATTGGAGAAAAATATTGTGTTAGTTTATAATGGGATCAGAGAGAGAGAGACATAGGGCTGCTGAGTTTGTTACTACTCTGCAGCTTCCCCACTCCCCTTCCAAACCTGAGCATTTGTTTCTGTTGTGGGGGGATTAATAAACTGCTGATGTGATTTACACTGTAAGACCATTGGGGTATTTTTGCGGTGGAGAGGCCTTGAGAGCTTGAATGCAAAGATCAAGAGAAAAAAAATATCCATTCTTGTGAGAAGCAGATCTCCCTTCTGTCTCTTCAGCCTCCTCATCTCTCTTTTCCTTTCTTTTTGATTTATGTTACCTTATTTTGTTTGTTTTTGCAATCAGAGGTAAGAGCATTTTAATACATATTAAATGGTGATAAATTGAGAATAGCTGATGGCTTAGGGCCGATATGACATTTGTCTTTATGGGTGGGGAGATTGATAACTCACGAGTGGTGTGAAAAATAAAGCAAAATCACTTAATAGGGAATCTATTTTTTGGATGAGCATTTTTCTTTTGTGCAGGCGCATGACTGCCTTGATAGCTCTTTATATTTTGTTTATTCAGCTTATCTGTTCTTTCCGCAGGCCTCCATTTTTTCCATTCTTTTCCCTCTCTAAAACATCCCAACCTCCCTACTCTGGATTTAATACACGACCTTCCTCTCTCCCCTGCTGAACCTTCAACACCAACTTGTTCCTTGCCTTCAGTTCAAGCTTCCCTTTGCTCTTCCTGGACACATTGCAAAGTCTTCTACATCTGGTTCACCATCTGTGCTTTTACTTCTAAGCACAAACCAGGCAGGTCCAGGACACTTCCAGATGTCTCCAGAAGAAATAACAACAGGAGAGCAAGTGGGAAACAAAATGTAATACCAGGTGAGCGTAGAGGCTTTACAATTTTCACCAGCTGCATGAAAGCCTTGTTTAAGAAGCTGTCCTTGCCCATGCCTGGTAGTTTCACCCAGCTTAGTACTGCACCTCTCTTTCTTTCTGCTCTGGGAAGTTGAATTTGGGTTTGGCTTTGTCATTTCCTTGGGACTACTTAGCCTTGGACTTCTTGCTGCTGCCTCCGTCTCCATACCTGCCTTTCTGGAGTGTTGTACAAGATCTCACCTGCTTTCCTGCACGTGTGCTTGGTCCTTCTCTGAGACGTTTGGTACAAAATATCCCATTCTCACCAGCCACCTCAGATTTCCCAGAGCTACCTTGCTCTCATTTGCTCAGAATCATGTTTTTGTCTGTTTTTATGCAAGGTGTTTCTGTGAGTGCTGGGACAAAGGATCTCAGGGTTCCTGTGGATGTGTGCCTGAAGGCTCTGGCTCAAACTCTGCCCAAGCTGGGGACAAATACAATGTCTGATCTGGTATTGTCTGACTGAAGATGTGGTATGATTGCAACAGCTTTGTTTTCTCAGGCAACTGAGCAAATAAGAAGTCTATTTGTATCTGTCCCCAAATAACCAGTGTCCTGTCTCCAAGTCTCACACTTCTTTCCCTTGCCATCCTCTCACAGTCTCTTCCTTTGCCACTGGTTTCTGGTATGTCTTTGGGTATGGACTAGATATGCTCAATGGAATATGCTTCATATTCTTTATTCCTTTAACCCTCTGCTCTTTGCCTTCTAGCCTTTATTGTTTCTGCTTAAATTTACACTACAGCTTCCAAAATTTAAATCATATACACACAGGATTTCTTCTTCTGGGTGCATTACTCCAATATTTCATAATCCAGGCCATGAGTATGCCATCAAGGTGAAAAACTTTTGATTTACCCTTTAAGTTTAATTTAATATTTTTCTCTCATCTCTAGTTTTACCTTTTGAGCAATAGTAAAATTTCCACTCATCTAAATCCTGCTTCATCAGAGATCCTAATTTGTTTTATTTCTTTCTGAGCTATTGTAATCTGCTTTTATCTCTGCCTGCAAACCTGGCCCCATTGCACTGTGAGCTAACTGAAAGAATTTACAAAGTTAATAAGATAAAGTTCAGGAAAAATGAAGGTTTAGTGTTTTGTTGTTGGTTTTGTTTTTGTTTTGTTTTGTTTTCCCTAACAAAATCATACAAATTTCTTGTTTCATGCAAAATGTTTGTGTCAGAGGCATCAGCAGAACCCATCTCTATAAAATGTCAAATCCAAGGCTAAATGGAAAGTCACTGGTTTTCTGCAAGTCCTTTTTTGTTACTAAATAAAATCTAACCTCATATGAATTTAAATAAAGAAGCTCTTTATAAAAAGCAGTGTTTACTACTTTAGCAAAACTGTTTACTCTGATGCTATACTGCAATGCCTAGAGTTTATCACTGAGGGATAAGAACCTGCCACTACTGTTTAAAATAATTATATTAGGAATGTTATAATGATTAAATAAATCTCTATGGATTCTAAGACTGTTATGAACATTGGTGAATTAATTGGTACTTGGAAATTAGTAGTGATTTCTTCTGGGGTTTAGCCCAAAGAAATGATTTAATAGTACCAGCGCTTGTGTTAGTTAGATTGCACAATGCCTCACCATGTTGTTTGTAGGCTGCAGTTTGAAATGCAGTAGTGTTGGTTCCCCTTGCCCACTCTGAGGGAGCAGTGGATCTGAATGTAGCAGGCACTTGTTTTTAATGGAATTTTACTGCATGTACTCTTGTTGGATAAATTGTTTGAGATATTTTCCCAATTGTTTGAGATATTTTGCCCTAAAATTCACAACAAATTGGAAGAACCCTACATGTGGAAGAGCTCTACATGTTCTGCTTTTGAAGAAGGACTTTTTATCTAAAACTAAATTATACAAAACTTCAATCAACTCTATTGCAACAGGAATTCATAAAAGGGCAACTGAGAAATCAGGTTTTCTGGCCTTATAGATGTTCTAGTCCTTCTTTTAAGACATCTTATTTTTACACGGAAAATTCTCAATGACTTGTAGTATCACTAGCATGAGATGACTCAGGATTTGCTACTTGAGATGGTTGAAAGATAATGGTTTTGAGGTGAGGTCCTCTATAAAACCTTGAAGGGTGAATTAGGTAAATAATAGGTGGGTTCCATGGGTCGTTAAATGATAGTTTAACAAATTCTCCTTTCACACAAATGATCAGTCAGTGTACAGCAGTAATTACTACCCTCTCTCTCAAACATTAAACAATGGCCAAAAGTTTTCAGTTTAGGCCCTCAAACAGTGCTGTGCTCTCCTATTACTATAGTAACATGATACATAAGCAAGGTGAGGGTCAAGTCATTACAGATAAGTATTGACCAACCAATGACCCATGGGGACATGATTCCAGCTTTCTGGAATATGTAAAACTGTTATCAAGTAGACAGCGATTGGTTTCTTCAGTTGTAGCTCATATTCAGCAAGAAATCATTAGGAAGTAGTAGATTTAAATGAAATGAAGGAAATTTAAGTTATAATTTAGAAAGCACTTTCTATCTTTGAGGCAATGATTCTTCAGCTGAGTTACTGAAACCTGGTCTCTGTAGATTTTTACTATCAGAAAGTGAGGGTTCATGGGCTACTTGTTCATGGATTGGAATAGGTAGATTTTTTTTTGTAGATCTTTACTTTGTTTCATTCCTGAAATAAAGATGAAAACCTGGAAATAATATTCAGTACCTTCCCCACTTCCTAATATTCCAAGTGTAAAGCTCTACTTTTAATTCGTTGTTTTCTACCTATTTTAATCCTTACACAGGCTCTTTGACTTTCTTCATCTAAATTTTTGTAGGGCCTGTCTCATGGAAAATGACGTTTAGTCCTATTCTACTTCATTCCCCAATGCATCTGTGCTGGCAAAGTAAGTCTGCTGTGAATTCTTCAGTCCTGAGTGATACACTGTAGATGAACGGTGCTATATAAATGTAAATTTCAATTCATTCCCTTCATTCATTCAACAAGCTATCAACACAACCTTGTCATTTCAATTTTTCACACTTTTTTGTGGGAGTCCTCTGTCTCAGTGAAGTCTCATTTTCTCAGTCCAGTGTCAAAGGTGACCAGGCTGTATTAAAATATACAGTCATTTTTATATTTTTCTTTTTTTTATTATTATTTTTAAGCACTCAGCCATAATGAGAAGGAGGAAGTCAGTTGGAGCCTCCACCAACCTTCCTTTCTCCTTCATTAACCAGACTACAGCAAAACAGGTACTACTGCTGTTGTCGCCACTCTCCATGTACCAGTATATGCACTGTTAGTCTGTTTCTCAGACTTTGGTAAATGACACATTTTAACAATGCTCAGTAAAAACATTGAAAAAAAAATATATGTAGGAAATACTCATATTCCAGAATTCTCAAGGAAGGAGGGGAAATACATTACAGAAAAATTGTCTTCCAAAATTCCCCCTTCCCTTTACTGACAAAAAAGGAGCACTTGCTTTCACTGTTCTGTTTAGGACTTTTTCTCCCACAGACTGAATATAGATTTTGCAGGTGAAGGTGCTCCTGTGTGTGTTTAGACACCCTCTTGCTTAAGGGAGAGATCCCAGTTCTTACATGTGAGTGTCAGTGACTTTCCAAACAGTTCATGCCAACACATTCAAGACAAACATGATAAAAAATAAAAAGGTCGTTTAACAGCCACCCACGGTATTCTGGCCTTCTCAGGTTCCTACTTACTCATCTAAGTGCAAAAGAACTGATACTCCCCCTGGCACTTAAAATATCATTGTCCTTGGTATGACCGTTCCCAGACTGGCCAACTTTAAATCACCTTTCCGAAGTTTTTGAGTTTCTTTTTGCCACAGCTGGCCAGATAATTCCTTGCCTCTTGACATCCTTCCCAACTTTTGGACTTCTGGACTGCCTTGTTGATGTGGTCTTGATGTCATAACAAATTTGCCTATTCAGCTTATCCATTTGTCCTTACAAAGGGCAATTATAATAAATTATAATATCATAATATATCTTAATGTATATTTAGCTTGGTCAATTTGCAACCCTTTGTGAAAACTACACAACGTTATGCAAGATGTATAGGTTTAACCCCAAGAATCTGTGGGGAGAGTCTGAATACTTGCGAATGTGGACTTAGAAGCACTTTGATCTGCTTTAATGCAATGTCTGCTTTTTTTTTTTTTTTCAGTAGAATTTCTCTGCCATCTTAGAGACACCTCCCCATCTGACTCCTGAACCTTACAGAGTTGAAAACAATCTTCTTATTTATCTTAACTTCTCATGCTATCTCCTTTACTGTCTCTTCCTCTGCCTCCTGTATTAATTTTTTTCTTTACACTCTCTTAACTTCCTTCTGCAATCTTTCTAGTCCTCCTCTCTACCTAATGTTTTATAGCTTGCATATGCCTCTTTCTTAACCTTAATTACTTTTTGCACTTCCTACTCCTAGTGTATTTATTGCTTGATAGCACACGTAAGCCTTGGCATATATTCATTTATCTTTGAATGTTTCTCATTTGCCTTTGGTTCATTTGGTAGTGTTTCTGTATCTCAGCCAGAAGTCTATGGGTTCAAGATTCACCCCAACATTAGCAGTATTTCTTAGGGGTTCATGCTGCAATTGATTTACAGCACTTTTGATAATGTACCAATGTTTTCAAGTGGTAACTTCCATAGACATTTCCTCTGCACAGCCCTGTTAGTTTCCAAGGTTTCCAGGCAAATAAATCTAAAATGTCTTATGGCATGTTATGGAAAGAGTAAGAAAACTGTATGTCTTGGTTAATACTTTGAAAAACAAAAACAAAACAACAATAGCAAAAAAACATGTTTTAGAGAGTACAGCTGTGTGTGTGGATTGTTGTTAGCTTGTGCCTTTGGCTGCTTTTCATTACTAGTGCTGTATGGGATTTAATCAGGACAGTTGAACAGTTTAACTCTGATTGTTGTTTGTTTTTTGGGGGTGTGGCAAAGAAATTAGCATTTTATTCAACCCTGCTCAGCATTGTTGTTAGAAGGCACCATACTAGTGATAAGAGCCTCATATGCTACTCTGTTAAGCCAGTTACTCTTCCTTTTGTTTATTAAAAATAAATATTGATGATTTAAACGGTAATATAGGTATTAAGCATGTCATGGTTTTTATTTACTAATACAAAAGATTGATGTTTTGCTCTCTTAAAGTAAGTTTAAACTGACAACTCTATATTAAATTCTTTGGTTTTATCTGAGTTTGGAGTTACCTCAGTGGTTTTATATCACTGAAGTCAGAATCAACAACAGTTTTATTTAATTCTAGATTATAATACAAGACAGAGGTTCTGAATACAAGATAGATATAATACAAGATAGAGGTTCTGAAATGGTCTCATTCCCAGAGTTTTTTGTTATTCACATGTGTCTCTGAGCTACCAGTCTACTTTTCTTTCCTCCTGTGTCAGCAAGTAGTGTTGCTAAGTTCAATGAGGTTGGCTTAAAATATATATATATTTCAAAATAAATATTACTCCATTTTGATTTCATTTCTAAAGAATTCCTCTTTTTTCTTTGTGCAATTCATTGTCACATTTGTACGCTATCCTCTACCTCCATCTAGAAAGGGTGTTATTGGAAAAAGGGTGCATTAAAGAAAATTGCACCATAAAATAGCCATCCATGTCCTGGTCAGATCCATGTCTGACAAAATGGTATGTGATGTTCGTGGCAGGTGGATGTTAACTAAGATTTGCTACGCGCTTTTGGGTATGCCTGCTCCAGATTTTATACTGACTTCTATGGGAGAAGAAACATGGATTTAAAGTAGCAAAATTAGCCTGTAGAAAAAGTCAATCGCTACTCCTTGTTATGCTACTGCTGTTCACCATCCTTGAAGAAAGCCATAGGAAATCTGATGGATATATTTTTAATTATTATTTTTTTTAAATATAGTAAATTACGCTAAAACTACCTCTGATGATGTTACCCATCAATTCTGTAAAAGATAACCCAGAGAAACAAAAATAAAAACTGACTTGGAAATCCACTGCTGATTTATAAATTGTCTGCTAAAGGCAATTTGCTCTCTGTGTCTGCTGTGCCTACCCAATTGCTGCTGAAACTAATTGCTCTTTTCTGGGCATTCTTCAAAGAAAAAAAAAAATAAAAAAATATAAATACAAAAAAAATGTGTGCCAACACAAAACGCCGTTTTGTAATCAGAACTTCCCACTAATTATCAGCTTCTTGTCGGAGAATCACATCGAGCACACAACCTAATTGCAAACAACAACAGGAGCGCTGGCTATGACAAGCACAAGGTGGAACATTTTCGAGCACATACAGAGCTCTGGCGGTGTCAAGGTCTTTCTCAGGTCAGATCCCTAGCAGCTGATCTAGTTCAGCGCTGAGGGTGATTCAAAGGTTAAGTCTTATACCAAAGGGCTGTTCTGGTCAGACACGTAATTGGAATAACAAAGTCAATATAGGTTGCTGGTTGTGGGACACAATCTTCATTTGATCTCTCACATGGCGGATTAATTAAGTGTTATCAATTAATGGCCTGGTAAAAGTGAACACCCTGTTAGTCACTTTTGCAAGTAGTGTCAAGTGTATGCAAGCCCTGGGGGGGAGGAGATGGTGGGAGAATCACCCCTGAATGGTACAATTGCTTTCCAAGGGCTGGTGAACAAAAAGTATGGGAATATAGGTTGCAAAAAGTAACAACTAAATAATAATAAATGCTTTCCATAGGTTCTATTTTTAGTGACACTGAGCTTTGAGTGGAAACGTGTTTGAAATCATTCAGTCAGACTCTCATCAATCCTTTTGTGAGAAATGTTACTCTCGTTGTTGTACAACAGTGAGCATCACAAGGCAGCGAGCAGCACGCGGCTGGGTGATATGATACCCCTGAGCACAATTGGATGTGTACCTGGAGGAACAGGACTGTGGCCTTCCTTAACCCTGCTGTGACTGCTCAGGCAGGCGAGTGCTCATCAAGTGCTCATCAGTGTGATTTGGGACTCCACAACCAGGAGTAACTGACATTACCAATTAATAGGCTTGCAGTGTTCAGGGTGTCCATCAGAGAGGAGTGGCAAAGATGCTTCTAAGCTCAGCAGTTCAAATATTTCTTTGTGCATGTGTTTTATCTAGTCTTACCTATCTAATAACGTTTCCACTTTTAAGCTTGATTTGCAAAAATGTAATCAAGTGTAAGCATCTAATACTGAACGGCATTTATCAGAAAGGCATTTGGGGCATAAAGCTTGAGTGGTTTTCTTCAGTCTACCCAGCGACAAGTGACCGAGCTGAAAACCAAGCAGTCCTTGCTGCTGTTCCTTAGAGCCTGTTTAATTTAGCAAATGCATCAAGCTTCAACAGCCTTTCTTTTTCAAGAGCTTTCTCAGAGGATGCAAGCAGGCATTCAGATAGCCTTCAAAAACAAACTGGAGATACGCATTATTTAGGGAGAATCTGTCTGAAATGTATTTGTTAAATGTTAGAAATTGCCGTTAGTGTGTATTTTCCTGATAGAGATAATGCATTTCAGCAGTTTGATTTCCTTCATTTCATTCAACAACAACAAAAAAAAATGATGGAGTTTGCCTCCATGGATTTAGAGGACTGGTGCTGTTAGAGATGTCTGAGCAGCAGCATAGATAGACTTGGTTTATAATGAAGCTGCTTCTCCTGTGAGATAAAATGTGAATACCATTTTGTTTCACGGTATCACATCGCCATTACAGGGAACCTATATTTCTATCTAAGCTGGTTTTGGTGAAGAAAAAAAAATGCAGTTCAGACTGGGTGGAACCAGGTTGTTTGTGGTGGTGTTCTTAGTCACCAGAAGAGATGGAATGTTTTCCCATTCGTGGTATCCATGTGAATGATGAGATTAGTGGATGGGCTGCAAAGCCATGGCATGCAGCTGGCAGTGTGCTGGGACTGAAGAGTGCTTAGGAGCACTGCACAACTTTTTTTCTCGCTTTTCTGCAATTACATTTTTTTAATATTATTTTTGTTGTTGTTGTTGTTATTGTTATTATTGTTATTATAGACCAATGAGTCGATTTAGTTATAGTACAAAAGAAGATTTAGTTCTTGGATGATGAAATGAATGTAGGATGTAATTGTTCTTAACAGCCTTTTTTAATAATTATCTAATTATATTTAAAGGACTAATTATCCGTCATTTTCCTTCCTCTGAATTTTGCCTGCTTGTCTTGTTAGATTGTTGTTGGTTTTCTGTGCATCTTCATGGGTTTGAATTTTGCTTGCACTGGTTCCTACTTTGCAGATTTTCCAGGATACTGTATTCCACAAATAAAGCCAATATCAGATGCCTAACTTCAGACATCCTCTGAAGTTTTTAGATCATTTTAGATCATGGATTCTCAGCACATTTTGAAGGACCTGGCTACAGCCAGATGCAGAGGGGATTGCATGGAGCCTTTACTGCAGACACCAAAGAAAGCAAGAAGCATTTGACCTCTCATGCCAATGGATTTGGGGCTAAGTTATCCATCAAGATAAAATCTGAGAGACATGTGTTTTTCTTTTTCTTTTCCTTCCCTTTCTCTCCCAAATATTTCCTGCCATTGTTCTTATTGTTCTTTGCTAAAAGGGAAGTTTGTAAATCAATTTCCCAATGGGCAGGCTTGGAAATGGTCTCTGCACCCCAAACAGCAGAGCCCCACTAACCCTTGGCAAGCCAGCTAGTTATCTATACTCTTCTATGGCCAAATAAAATACCTTGAGATTATCAAGTCAGCACAATTAGCGTGTACTAAATTATCAAAATCAAGGGGCTGAGTTTTTCCATGGTCTGAAGAAGTACTCATCCTCCCACCACAGAGTTGCTGTTGTAAGTGACTGATGGCCAAGTAATCTTGCAAATCTACAGCAAACTGTAGGAAAACAGTTCCATCATGACATTTTTGGTGTTAAGACAATTCAGCTCTTGCTAAATTGCTTAGCTTTCCAAATTCTCTATAACCATTTTGGTCACTGAGCAATGTGCATGCTTCACCATAATTTTCATGTTATAGCTTGATGGCACAGTTTATAATAAAATCACTTCTAAAAATGCAAGTTACAGCGATATTTTTTAAACAGAATAATCTTCCTCAGTTTTGTCTCCATGATTAAGCATCAGAGTTTGTTTCATATATTTTGTTTTATGTGGCTTAACATAAGCAAAAAGAGCAGTTCCCCAAAACCTCACTTCTTAAAAATATTTTGACGTATGATTTACTGAAGTTATCTGATGATTTTCAGAACAAATATATGTCCTCTTGCCTTTCTATAATACTATGTGTAATAGCTGTGTCTGTCTGTATTTTTTCATGTTGATAAGATGAAGAATGTAGAATTTCTGCAGTCTCCATTTGTTATTTGGGACAAAAAGGATAATACCTTTTTTTTTGTAGCATTTTGTATTTGCCCTGTACTATTTCCAGCTTACCCCTTTTCCCTGCTGTTTGCTTGTTTCATTGGCCATATCCATGAGACAGAACCTGTCAGTATCTAGATAATGCTGTCACTTCTGCAAACATGTTTCCTACTGACATTTCAGTATTGATAGAGTATGGCTGGAGCATCAGTGCAAACTTCCCTGCCACACTGCTTGAGTTCTCCAGGTTGAAATGAGCTAAGGAGGAGAAGCGTAAATGTCTTCTGCTTTTTTTTGATAAAAAGGGGTAAATTGCAGGTGGGTGCATTGCTAGCACTGGCACAGAAAGGTCAGACTGGCAAGTGTTTGGAAATGGTTGAAAGGATAAACACAGGAAGTCAGTGGTACGCACCCGATGAGAAACTGTGGAAGCTGGAAGACATCTAAATTTGCTGCTGCCTAACCTCTGGAAAATGCTTTGCACTTGCTCAACAAGAACAATGGCCAACAGTACCAAAATCCTGCTGCTGGGAGGTCTTGCAGTTTATTGACCAGTGATTTTTTTTTTTTTTTTTTTTTTTTCCTCCAAGAATTTCTACATATTAGGACATGAAAAATTCTGCAAAGTTCTTCTCAGTAACCTTATCTGAAATCCTGAACTCCAGCTGGAAAAATGTCCGTCATATTTTCTGTACAGTATGAGTGATGTCTTCTGAAACATAGGGAATAGCTCGTACCTTTGAGTGAAGCCCTTGACTCTTGCTACAAGCAACGGCTGAGTATAGAGTACGTTATTTCCATTCCTCCAGACACTTCATGGATAAGGATTCTCAAATTGATGTGCTCCCTTGAAAATGGCAATGAGCCTACACTAAAGGAAGACTTCCAGTGGCATGGGACACTGGCAGTGTTGTCCATTGTAAATAATATGACAAAAGAAGGATTTTTATACTGTTTATGCAGGATATCTATACATCCTTAGGATTCTTACTTTCTTATTGTATGACACATCTTCCCTGTTTTCTGCTGTTTCTCATTAATAACTGTCTTCCCAGCAGATATTTTTTAGGAGCCAAGTTCAGTCATATTTTTGCCTGAAACAAATGAGTTGGCAAGGTGAGCAACAGAGTTTCATTTCTATGTCAAAGGCCCAGTGGCATACCCTATGAGAGCAATGGAAAACTTTGGACTTCAATATGTGGTCCAAAGAGGTAGACAAAAGGAGAAAGAAGATTGCATGAAGAGAAGGAGAGCATCTCCTATTGTCTGTTTATTTATTTATTTATTTATTTATTTTTGGGATTGTTTCATTGAGGTCAGATCTTACTGCCAAATTAGAAACAGACAGCTTAGATTCATTTTCTACCAAGAGAACTGGATTTTTGACAGGACCTTAATTCCATTTGAAAGAAAGCATTAAGCATGCCAGGCCCAAGTTCTGAAGGTAAATGGTGATTTTGTTGTTGTTGTTGTTTCTATTTTTTTTTGTTTTGTTTTCCTTTGTTTTTTTCCAATACCTAAAGGAATATTTAACCATATTCTGATGAAACCTTTCCTGATTCAAAGCAGCTTTTTGTACCGCCTGCAGGCATTTATGTCAGCTTAGTAAAAGCTGACTGCTTGTCTGAATATGTACAGATACAGAGAGGAGACAGATTGGGAAGACTCATTTTTCCCCATGGTGAACTGGCACATATTTAGGCTGCAAAAAAATTACTATCCTAACAGTAAAACAACCCAGGGTCTCACATTCCTATGTACTCTTAGAAATAGCATTTGTACTATGGGATTCACTGATGTCATTGCTCCTATTCTCGCAGCAAGGTGCTGTTTCATCTAAGAAAGACTGGGAGAATCTGGCTCACCAGTGGCTCATTCATACCCGTGCTTTGAGGAGACTACATGACTACTGCAAGATGTAAATCTGTAGTGCTGATTTCCCCTTTTGTATAAATCAGGCTGGATAAAGCACCCATTCCTGGGGGTGTTTAAGGAAAGATTGGACGTGGTGCTTAGGGACATGGTTTAGTGGGTGACATTGGTGGTAGGGTGATGATTGGACCAGATGATCTTAAAGGCCTTTTCCAACCTTTATGATTCTATGATTCTATGATTTTCAGTGATATGACTAAATCGATTTAAGGACCTTCCTTCAGTTAAAAGAATGCATCTTCTATTACAGTGGGTTCTAAGTGTCTTGTGATCTGGGACTATAAAACTGGGGGTGTGTTCATAGCAGGGTGTTCAAGGCAGGGGTGTTGTAACTAGATGATCTTTAAGGTCCTTTCCACCCCAAACCATTCTATGATTCTAAGATAATCGAACTTTTTGTTGTGTATGCAAAGTATCCAACTTGGCTACCCATATGAATAAAAGGAAGAGAGTTTCTTCTCCAATGAAGTCATATATCAATGTAAAGTAAGACTATTCATGTCCTTGTGACACGTTCACATGTATTTTTGTTGGTAGAGAAATGCAGTATTGCAGAAGAACTAGAAATAGAAAAAATGAGAAAATTTCATCTCAAGGCATTGAGTGCTGTACCTTTTAAATAATGGTCAAATGAAAATAAATCTAACAGAGAGGATGCATAACTTTGAAGTAAATGTAGATGTGGTTGGACTAATGATACAAAATAACTTTTTAATTATGTGTTCTAAACACACACAAGTCATTTAAGTTCCTTTTACTCTGTTGTACTGTAAGAGGAGATGTACCTGGTTTAATAGTGTCCCATTGATTATTTTTTTTAGCTTTTGTGAAATAAGCCTTGTTTGGCATAATGAAACTTTTGTTTTCTTCAGCTCTTCCATATTGTCTCTTTTAAAAAATTCACCATTTGCTCCTCTGCACCGAACAAAAATCTTTCCTTAAAAATGAGGAAAGCACAATGCCCTCTATTTCTGAAATCATTAGAATTGACTTTTAGACAATCAATGTGTTAAATGATGTAATTATCCAATGGTCTTTTCCCCATTTAAACCAGTTTGAAAGTTAAAGGTTTGTTTTAGATCAATTCCAACCACTTTGTGTGCAAATTACACGACTGCCTTTTCCTTAACTTATCTCACAAATCCAATTCAATAGAGGCATGTCCATTCAAAATAGTTTTCTGATAATTAGTAATTCTGAGCTGGAATACAAACTTGTCTAAAGATGGGGAAAAGCCCTGACTCTTGTGTTTAACATACTTAAGACAGAATCAGGTGAGGCAGAAATTACTGGAAACAATCCCATTGATTTAGGAGGCACAAGTTTTCTTTTGGAAGTGGAGGACGGTGAGCTTTATTGGGATTATCTCAGTCTCCAGAACACACAAAGTAGTGCAGACTCAGTGTCCATGGTTGACGCCCACCTCTGATGAGATAAATGCCACCCTCAGAGCCAATAACGTCCTTGACAGAAGCTCACTGCTACTGTCAGAAATTCGCTTGAGACATGACACAGCTGACCCCAAGTACTGGTGCTATTTCAGGCATCCTCAGGAAAGCTATAAGAATCTATTGGCCAGCTGTGATGCAAGACATGTGGGACACTTGCACCTATCCAGAGCAACATCCAGAGAGCACACAGGACATCTGAAATAACACTAGATGTCTATGTTTTGGCTACACAAAGCGAACCCCTGCTGCTGATAGCCTTGACTATTTTTGTTGCAGTACCTCAGGCACGAGGTCCTAGGCTGCTGTTACAGAATGGAAGCAGGAACCTCTGATGGAGGCCGCCATCAGAAATGACATTGTAGTACCAAGAAACTTCATAAGAAATGTGACTAGCCCAGCTGCCACCCTTCCAATCCATTATGTCATATCTTACCACTGTGTCCTAGTCACCTGGACTTTCCTGAGGTAGATTGCTGGGCAATAACACTGAAGTGGATGCTGGCAGTCTTTGCTAGCAGGTCTTTTCTCTCCTACTTTCCTGCTGCTAGGTCCCTCCTTCCTGTTACTGGGCAAGCTCTTAGTAAAAAACCTGCCCTGATTTCAGGAGGCCTCAGAATAGTCCAAACTGCTGCTTTGCAAGTGATAATAGGGCTATTGCATGGTAGAAGGCCAGATTTCTGGCCTTCCATAAGGTGGTGGGCTTATGTGTGGATATGGCTTATGTCATTAGTGTAGTGCAGTGCTTGGTGTGAAAAGAGAACTTGTCTCTTAATACCAAACACAAAGCAGGGATCTGCATGCCTCAGATTGCCTTAGATGATGGAAACTATCAGTTGACAATGTGATTAGACTGTAAGGACTAGGTGTAAATGAGGGCAAAATCCTTTTGAGTTAATAAACATATCATGTTAATTGTGTACATTCTTATTTATTTAGATTTAATTATTGAAACACAGCATGTCAATTATCTAGCATGTATCTATTGACTGAAGAGAAATACATCGCATTAGGTGCATAGTCAAGCATACATACAAAGTTTTAAATGTGGAAACAGATTTTTGTAGCTTCACTAACATAGACTTGCAAAACCCAGGCTGGCAGAATGCTCTACCTGCTTGGCTTCAGGGTGTTGTGTATGAAATTGGACCTCTATCTATTAGGCACATATTTCAGAGTGCTTTTTTGTGTGTTGAAAACATACATCCTCTGCATAAGTTACCTAAAGTATGCTCAGATTCTCACCTTTTACATTTTTTCCTTGTTTTTATGTGCACACTTATCCACATAATCTTAAAATTGCAATAATATTCTGCCCCAATTTAATAGATATATTAATTATATTTCTCCCCCTTAATGGGCTGCTCACTTTATGGTTTGGGGACACAAAAGTAAATTTTAAAATCAATTATACAATTACATATGTAGCAATAACAGAGCACAGAGCTAATCGTCTTTGGGTCAGGACTATAACCTTCTCATAATGCAGGTTTCATTAGGGTAAGGTCTATTATTGCACAGAATTACAGAAATAATGGGAGTGGGTGTATTCAGCAAGAAATAACAAATGAGGGTCTTTCCTAGATAAGGGAATCTGTTTGCTGGCTGGAGTGTGATAGCAGGCCCCTATAGTGTATGCAAATTGATAGGGTCAACTTCCCTTGGTGTATGCAATGCGCAGTGTACAAGAATTAATTTCTGTATCATTCTGGAGAATGGCAGGAGGAGGGCTTCCAATTATCACTCATCATTGGATACAACCGAGCTAAACTGCATGGCCAAGTGTATGAAAAGGACTGGAAGGAGACGTGAAATGGGCTAAACACTCTTAGTGTAGCACGGTTGCACCATTATGTACTTCATGTTTTCTGCCTATCTACAGGGTTTGTAGCAGAAACTATAGTCGCCTTTGTGTATTTTCTTAGGTGTATCTTTGAAGAACAGGCTGTCTAACAGTATCTGTAAAAAAAAAAAAAAGCACATCACTTACTAATATTCACTATTCTTGTAAACACATGTGAACTTGGTTTTACAGCAGCCATTAGGTAAGCTTTACCCTGCCTTTGTTTCACAGCAGGAAGATGATCTTTATGCCATTTAAAGAAAGTGCTCTCCTTAAAGCAGCTGAATATAAAAATCTCATTTTTATTATTATTACTTTTTAAAAATTTTATATGGGAAGTTGGTGTTCAAATATCTTTGAGGTTTTGGAAGCACAAAGTTAATTCAGTGTTAATACTGCTTGAACGCCACTGATGGTCCAATAATTTTGCACTCAACTGCTCGCCCAACTGCTGATCTACCACTGTAGGTTCTGGTAACCATTGGACCATGCAGCTTCCCTTCAGAGTGAATAACTACCTTCCCCTGGTGTACATAACCCTGATGTGAACGGGGACGGGAAGAAAGCAAAGCCTCTCCCTTTTCTGAATAAATGATGGCCTTGCAGGGGCAGGCGGGGAAGGCATGATCTCTTTGCATAGCTTATGCCATCTCCAGCTCCTTACAACTGCACAGGGTTGAGCTACCACATTGCTGTGCTGGGGACTCTGTGGGATGAGGGCTACTCAGCCCTGTTTACACCAGTAAATCTGCAACTTTTACCTGTTTCAGAAGCCTCTTAACAAAGGCATTACAGCCAGCTGTAAAAGTACCATGACTGTAAACAAGGATAAGTTTAATTATTTCTGCTAGAAGGGTTTCCAATTAAATTCCTTTCCTCACCTTTCTGCTTTGTCCTGATGGCACGTCACTGCTTAGTAATTGCCTGTACTGCTTGTTAATGCTGCCTCTGAGATATACAGGGTACTGCAAAAATCCGTTTTCATGCTCAGAGAAGTTTCAAAAGTATACTTCCATGAGTCGTAGGCAGCTTTGAGAGCAGTTTGCTAAAGCAGTGGTTTGAAAGCTGAGGGGATGGGATGAAAGAGATTTTTTATCTTTTTAACTATGACTTAAAATAATATTTCTGATTCACTAACACCCTGTAAAACCATTTGCATCTCAAAGTGATTAATTAATTACAATAAAAGAGACTGTAGGGAAGATTTATGCCAAACTTCTTCTCCCTCTCAAATAATCAAATACAATGCCTTGGTTTTAGCTGTCACTTTTTGACTTCCCTTGGTACTTGAATGTGTGACACAGAGGTACTGAGAAGGTAGACAATGCTGTAAAAAAGAAATGTCGGAAAGGTGAAGAGTGGAGCATGGAAAAAAACATGCAGGCAGGAGAACCACTTGCACAGATACATGCCAACTTTCCTGCATAACTCCACAGTTCTCAGTGTCTGTTACATCCTTTGCTTGTCTCATCTGTTTATAGTGTTGATGTTTTGTTGTTTTGGAAAGCTGTAGTTTTGACTGTGTTCATACAGTGTCCCACTGCACAGTGCTCCAATCCCAGCTGAGGCTCTGGGACATTTTCATAGTGACACAACTTTGTGGATTGTAAGCTATGGTGTGTGGATATAGGTGGACCAGTGATTTCCTGAAAGGTGTTTCTGAAATTTAAATAAGAAAGGCAAATTATTGGCAACAAGTTTAATTTTCTCTTGAGACCTCTGACTTAGCATGGGATAATTCAAAGTGACCTGCATGTAGAATAGTGTCATTGAGGTCTGCATTCTCTTGCAGCAACATGAGTCTTGTTTTTTCCCTTCTATGTCTGTTAACTGTTTCTGTCTTATTGATGGTGTCCTGTTAAGGCTAGGCTTGGAGCAGAATACCATTAGGGACTGGACTATGTCCAGATTTGGAGATACAATACTAGTGCCTTCTTGCTCACACCCCACACATCATGGGCAGCAGTGCAGTGGTGAAAACAGAACTGTTGAATTTTCTCTCCACCCATATGAGACTCAAAATATCAATGGGGAAAAAAAAAGATATAAAAAAAAAATAATTGAAGATTGTAGAAACATATTGCTGTATGCAGAAAACCTACTTTCATCTGAAAGCATGCACAAGAAGATCCCATACTAACTTTTGAAGATGGTCCTACTGGAAGGCATGTCAGCCAGTCCTGATTTTACTAGTTGCCAGCCAAATTCACTGCAAATGTCAGAAGCACAACTCAGCTGGTTGTTAGCCTCCACACCAGCAAAACATGAAACAGGAAGGATATGAACACATGCTAATTTTAAGTTCTTTCTTAGTCTGGATATTTATGATATTTATTTATTTTTAATTAAGGTAAAATAGTGGTGATGTGTATATGGCAGACTATAGTGGATCAGTCCCACTAGCTAATGTTCCATCCCTGGAGGTGATCAGTCCCAGTCTAAGGAAGAGGATAAAAGAAGGCAATGACATTGTGTGTCTCATTAAGAAATAACACTATTCCCTGATTGTCTGATGCAGGAACTTGTCATGCCAGAGGTGGTGTCTTTGGTCTTCATAGTCTTGGTGGATTTTTTTCTATAAAATTCCCTAATCTTTCAATATTATGTGTGAAGTATGATCTAGTGGGATGGAACAAAATAGGCTTGGCTCCTGTGGAAAAAGAAAGAAAGTGCTTATACATTGTAAAAGTCTTTTTTCCTAGGATGTGCACACAAAAGGCCATCCCAGGTTACACACACAGTCTTTTTTCTAGTGCTTCTGAAACTGCCTGCCTGATCTTGCCGCTTTCTTTCAATGTCACGTTAAAAAATATTATTTCCTAAGATTTATTTTTTTTTAATCTATTAATTTAAAAAAAAAATAATTTCCCCTTTACAGGATTGTGGTGAACCTTCCACTCATTAGGAAAGTGCACAATTTTAAACCCATAGTGTAGGACTACTGCCAGCAGAGCTAACAAACTGCCTTATGGTAGCAGTGTGCTGTTACCCTCCTGTGCTTTTGCAAGTTGAAGGGGACAAAAGGCTTGACCCTAGTGGTTTAGAGCAGCAGTCATCAGAATGTTTCGCAAGTCAAAATTTAAGATGCACCTGACATTTTCAGGCCTTTTAGGCTTTTAGACTGATACTATCTCAAAATGATTTACTAAACCCATCTATATTTAGCTGTAAATGCAGCAAAAGTAGCTAAATGAACTGGTTTAGAAAGCTTAATATAACTTAATCCTGGCATCTTTTTATAACATCCTAAAATACTTTGCAACACGGAGCCAAGGTTTTCTTTTCTTAAACCCTTTTATGAAGAAAGTTAATTTCACTTTAAAGTCGGAGGCCTTACCTACCCAGATGCATTACCGGGCCTCTGACAGGCCTATTCAGCCGGGCCCTGCTGATATGTTGTAGAGATTTGAAAGTAAAGAATTGCAAGAAGTGCAATTTAATCCCAAAGTCATTACCTAAATGCTGAGATAGGATGGGGATTACCACCAATGTAAATGAGATATGAGACAGCCAATGGATTAGGGGACCCTTTCTTTAGGATGACTTCAGCAAATAGACTAAGATAAGGAAATCTTTGTAATTACATGGAGCTACACTGGTCAATTCTGACTTTTAAATACCGAGGAGCTGGAGAAAAGGAAAAAAACCTACATATGTTATTCTGTGCAATATTAAGTAATTCCTTTCTAATTCTACACAATCAATAGAAGAACATCATGCCAAATGAAAAGATGAGGGCTGCCTACATGTCCTTTTGTGACTGGTATCATTCCATCATTTTTGGTAATATCATTTCCAAATTAAATTTTATGGTCCATTACATACTAGCTCAAACACTTTTCTAATGGAATCTTAAATGGAACTGACTTGCTTTGCGTGGGGTTTGTCTCTCAGTTAAGATGTTATTTAGTTCTAATTATCAGATAATGAACTCAGGAAATTTAATTTTTAATATTTATATGTCAAAAGTCCATTGTACTTTGGTTAAAGGCTTTAAATTAAAAATTAACATGGACAGAATACTAATTGAATATTTTCCCTATCTATAAGAGTGAGAAATGAGTTACATAGTTCCCAGATTAGCTTGTTACAGTGCAACTGTTTACTTAAAAACTTAATTTACTCTTCAGGAATAAATCACAAATAAGGAGATGCACGAAAATGAACCCGTGAAGCTTTAGGCTTACAAGTTTAAAGTGCATCATATCTTTACGTGTGTCGTCTCAGCTTCATATCTATAATGTATCATTCAGATATATTTATGTATTTACAGCATATGTAAATGCATATGTAAATATCTGTACATATATGCAGTTTGAATCATGCTGGCTCTTTTCTTGTGTGTTCTCTCCATTTGTACTCTCTCTCTTTGTCTGCTTTCACTTCTCATTTCCTTCTTAACTTAAAAATATGTAATCCTGACATTTTTATTTTTTTTTTATCATCCTTTCATGTTCCAGAGCAAGCTGTTTCAGGAAAATAATGGCAGAAGTGGGAAAATGGTGTTTCTTTGGACTTAAAAGTTTCAGCAGGTGCTGGTCCAATTGCATGCCCTTAATTTGCTTCTCTGTTCTTTCTGTTGGTGTTTTGTGGTTACTGGTCTGTGCTGGAACTGGAGGAAACTGAGTTCAACTCTTTCCCCTGCTTCTGTCTACTTGGATGAGCTGGGATAAACCCTGTAAAGTGTGAGACTGAGAAAATACTGTTTTGGTACCTAACTATTGCAGTAGATCCTGGTAACTCAGCTAAAGCCTCTGCAGACCAGGTGTAACATGTATGGAGCGTGACTTCATCAGAATAGATCCACAGTACCAACTCCCCTCCTTTTGTGCAGTGTCTTAGCAAGAAGGGTGTTCTCTGCAAGTGAGAGGTTTGGTTTTAAGAGTATGATGTTTTGGGCCCTACTAAAACAAAGAATTTGAGCATAATTTTATGTTAAGTCTATTTAGCTTAATAAACTGTATTTAAACTTACATACTGCATTCAGAGACTGGATAGCTGAATCTCTGAGTTCACTTGTGCCTTTCTCATGTGTTGTGTGCTCCCTCTTTGTTGTTTAAAGTTTAACTTGGGCTGAGTCCTGACATGTGATCTGCTGTTACAGTTGAAAACACTCAACAAACTCATGAGTCTTCTGGAGCATGTACCAGACAAGAATAGGGTTAGAAATCTAGATTTGTTCAGCTGGGGCTGGGTGGGTCTAGTATTGCTGATTTCAGCTAATGAAGGCTATAGAGAAGACAGATCCAGACTCTCTTCAGACATGAGCAGGGAAAGCAGGAAATAAAACGAACAAAATGGGTAGCAAGGAAAAAATTGATAAGATATAAGGAGGTTCATAATTATGACGATCAAAAGCTAGAACAAGTTTCTCAAAGAATCTGTAGAGTATCTGTCCTTGGGAATGCACAAAAACTCCCTGTCTTGAGCAGCCCAAAGGGAACTTCAAAGAGAACACTGCTTTGAGCAAGCTGTTGGACCAGGTGACCTCCAAAAGTCCCTTCCAAGCAATACTATTCTGTGATTCAGTTATCCAGATCCTAAAAGCTGTCCAAACTTTTTAATCAGTGAAATGTAGACAAATATCAGAAAAACTCAGTTTTAAAAGTCACTTTCAAGAAAACTGGATGTTAGTAATATTTCCTGATGTTATTTACCTAGAAATGTATATCTAAAGTGGATCTGGTATTGTTGGTATGACATGATACATGAGTGCAGATGATGTGTCACTTTCCCCTAAAGAGACTGTCATTTACGTGTCAATCATGATTAAATTCCCATCTAACCTCTCTGTAACTCTGATTTAGCAAACCAGGCTTGCAAGCTTCTATCAAAGAAACAAACTCAATCAAACAATTTTTCTCCACTTCCTCCTTCTCTGACTTTGTCAACAAGAGGAATCTGCTCAGACAGATTTTGCTCTCAGATTCTCCAGGGTGAATTTATGATTACTCCAGTTTCTTTATTGGTGTTAGCTGTGACTCAAAGCCCTGGAACTAGGATTGCAGATCTCACCTAGCTGTTATGGGCTTTGAAAGTTAATTGTTATCAAAAAGAGTTAGTGCAAGTGCACTCTTGGGGTAACTGTAAGCTCCTGACACGTAAGATTTTATAATCAATAGCCTTGACCTAAAAGGCCGTGGTTTTGATTGGACCAGCAGATGCATTAGAGGAAGGCCTGGATTATTATTGACTAATTTTCTACTTCAGTCCCCACAGCCTGAACGATTCCCTATCCCTCTTTTGTTAGTAAGAGCAGGAGGCTTGGCAGGAGGACAGCCAAGCTGAAGAGAGACCCACACAAATATGCTATGTCCTCACAGGTGTTGGGTTTTGTATGAAGTAAACAGTGCTGACTATGCATTGCCTGATGAAAAAGAAACACAACACTATCTATAATGCTTGTATGTATATATATGCATATATATATGCACATACATTACAATAAGCTGGGATCCTAACGGGTCAAGTAGTATGATGTCTGCTCAGAAGCTGTCAGCAAAGCAGGGAGACCATCTGTCTATGGTGAGGCAGGCAGTGCTGGAAAGGAGTCTGATGGATCTCTGCCATCAGCACTATACGGATTTGCTCTGGTTACTCAGAAATCACATGGAGACTGCCTTTACCAAAGCTGTAGCAGCAGCGGGGATTGTGAAGGGACTCTATATAATGTCCAGGCAGCAGAACTTAGCTTGTGTTAGGTCTGCTATCACCATCACTGTAGCCTTGGCTCCACAAACGTGCCACTGGCTTTCCCAGCCTTCCAGCCTGTGGTAACCCTCTCAGAGACTTCTCCAGAATTTGCAAGATAGTCTGGAATTGAAGGATTTATTCATTATAAATCAGTTGTAGGTTTTATCATCAGCTGGTGGAAAAAAATAAAAAAATATAATGAAGGGATGAGCTGAGGAGAAATAATCCTAGCGTACATTAATTATGTTTAGTTAGCTTGTGCTCACTGCTCAAAATCACATCATCCTGAATCAATTAATACCGAGAGAACTGAGCAGCATGAAAAAGGCACATCCTATTATCTCCATTCTTTAATGCTGCAGTCTGATCCCCTCTCATTCTTCCATTAAACACATTTCTTACATTTAATTTCTTTACGAAATAAATAAAGAAAATTTCTTGAGACATATGTTACCTGTGGACAGATAGTTCATTGTTTTTTAAATTGAGAAAGGGATATGTATGTGTACATGGGCGTGTGCATTTCGGAAGTAACTGCTATAATAGAGCTTTCACATTCATTTTTGCTTTTTAATTGAATAGTAAATTAATTTGATTAATAAAAATCCTGGGCAGCTCATGAGTGTGAATTAAAGCCAGGCTTAGCACATAAATAAAATATCTTCCAAACCAGTCATTTTGCAAAGCTCCTTCTAATTTTTCTTTTCCTTTTATTTCCTTGAGGCTGTAGTGGTGAGACTACACTGGGTGCTTGCTACTCTTAAATGTTTATTTCTTTTCTCAGTGATTATTTTATTTTTTGCTAGAAAGGATATCTTGTAATCATTCTGTGTTGTTCCTTAGTCTTTTAAAATAATACTGCACTCACACAGATGTAGTATCATATGACTGTAATGACTAATCTTTAAGCAATGCCTGGCAAATATCAGATAGCTGAAATGAACAGTTTGGCCATGTCTGACATATTTTCCAACTTTGGAGAGGTCTGTTCCTTTTACTTCAGTGCTATTTGCCCCTCCTTTTAGTACATATATTAGCTTGATTTCACTTTAAAATACTCAAATTGTCCCTGTGACTTTGTTGCACGTACCTGAACTGTGACTTTAGGAATTGCGACTTGTCTCAAGAAAACACATGACGGGCCATCGTTGTTTCTTCTTTACTATTCTTCTTAACCTAAACCTCAAGTCCTTTCAGCCTAACTGTGCTTTAATTGAACCTAGGAAAATCTTGATTGTGGGAGCAGGACCCACCTGTATTATTTGGGGTCAACATATAAATAGACTTGCTTCTTCTCAAAAGCTTAGTCTAGGAGAAGAAATGAGAGGATGCAGCAATGAGGCATGGTACCCAAAATAAGAACGAGAAAATGAAGATTGACTAGGATATCATGTGGAAGTGAATACATGGCATATGCTTTGATCTCTATTTTTGAAAACACTTATGTGAAACCTTGCTTTTAACATGGTGTTTTAGTATAAAACATTATTAGTCCTTGGTGCATCGCTCTTTTGATCCAATATCCCTTAAAACTTCACTTCTCCCATCTGTGGCATACTCTGGAAAGCCTGCATTTGTATTGGAGCCCTTCTGTGTGCAACAATACACTCCAGTCGCTCCAAGGCCAAGATATATGATTTAACAAACCAACAAATTATCTTTCCATTTCTGACTGATTTAAAAACAATTGCTTTACTGTTGCTTCAGAGGAGGGTGGGTCTTTCACTGTCACAAGGTCACTTTGCAAGTTTTAATTGCTGGGTGCTTTCTGTCCTTTCATGGCTTTTGAAGTGATAAATGGCTCATCGGTTCAAAAGCTAGTCTATATAAACAAGCTTATCTCTGCCCATAGTCTTTAATGAAAAATGAGTTGTGAGTATCATTGTTAATCATGGTAATTGTTAATGTTAAGAGGGCTGGTATTATGAGTTTTCCTATTAGGCTTTCAATTCGTTATATAAAATGAGCAATCTAGTAGCCATCTATAGCATTCTAATTTTAATTATCTAGTGCCTGAATTTCAGACCACCCTTTCTTCTCTGAGGTTAACAAAACCTTTAATGCAGTAACCAGTGTCTTTTAATGTAATGGGGTGAAGTTACTTGGGATGTTCAATATGCAATTGTATTGTTAAAGATCAACTCATCACACTACGATGTACTTCCTTTTGGAAACTGTTCTCTATTGGCTGTGATGTAGTTTACCTGACATACATTGGCAATTTTACTGGTGTTTGTTCAGCTCCATATAAAATAAAATAATAAAAAAAAATAAAATATACTTTATATCAAATTAAAAAAAAAGAAAGATTGAGGATACGTCTTGCATTGTAAAGAAATGTGCTAGAGACAAGCAGTGTTTACACAGATAGTGTGGTCAATAACTGAGGTATTTCTCTGTTGATATGAAGTCCTGAGAAGAATAAGCAGAGATTTCAAAATGTACGTCCAGGTATTGCAATTAGGAAAAACACAGTAAATCCTGGATTTTCTTCTATTTTAGGGTGTACCTGCACTCTAGTACCACACACAGCAGTAAAGCTGGGGAAAGTACAAGCCTAACTGCAAGAAAGTAAATTGTAAGAGATATACAGTACATATCAGCAATTTCCAAGTACAAGACTCTGTTTCTGTATGAACCACAAAGCAAACAGAAGAATAATATCTTAATAGTGTTGAACCAGTACTTCCAGCTGTGGCTTAAGCTATTTCTAGAAATATTTATTGTTATTTTAAAAGATGGTTTGAACTTGAGCAGAAAGGTACACTGGAATACACTAATATTGCTCAATCCCACTTTTAAGAGAAGAAATCATTAAAATGTTTACCACTTTGGAGGAAATGGTGTAGAATTAAATGATGTTGTATGGTTTCAAAACAGAGTTAGTTCACGTGTTTTTGGGAGAGCAATCTGTGTTCTCCAAAAGAGTAAGATCACCACTGGTCTTTGAAACATACTTTCTAGAGCAAGGTTTAATATCAAAAGAAGTTGCTTCGGCTTCTTTCACAATGCCAGGGAGTTAATGTTTTTCACTGGATTATATCTTTGGTAGTGGACATAAGCAGATACATATGGATTTTGATTCAGATTTGAATTTCTTTAGCCTAAAATGGTGCCAGGCTATTTGGATCCATAGTGTGCATGACTTAGAAGTACTTTATAGAGCTCATACCTGAATAAATCTTCATATTTGGCATGTTTTTGATGTTGAAAGATGAACAGATCTCTGTTTTTGATGTGTACTGTGGTCAGCTCGTACCAGTAATAGCCTGCCAAAGTATGTAAGGAAAAAAAAAAGATAACAAAGATCGAAATACTTCAGTACTACTCAGGCCTTGAGTCTCTGAGGAAGTTTATGAAAGACAAAAGGACAGAGCAATGACAGATTTACATTGCACACTAAAAGTTCATAGAATGCCTTAGACAACCAACAGAAGTGTTTAAAAGAATTATGGACTACAGTAGCTGGACAACAACTCCTAAAAATTCACCACACTTCATGCATGTCTGCTTTAGATTTGTAGGATAAGGTACATATGAATGTATCTTCTCTCCATCATTTGAGATACAAATATTCCAGCAGCATAGTCCTCATTTAAATGAATCAAGAGGGAGAGCTGCTTTGAATATATCTTTGAGGATCAGTGATGCAGGCTTAAGTGGCTGGCATCTCCCATTTTCTGGTTTTATGTTTACATTATATATTATGTCATAGTAAAGTTTTACTTACGGAAATGCAAAAGATGCAGAAGGTGACATTTACAGATGTATGAAAGGCTAATTTCTTTTATCTCTAAAGTCAACAAAACGTTTCTGCTGGTCACATGATTCTACTAGAAAGAGGGCAGAAAAGTTGAAAAGGGTACAGAAAGGAATAGGTTATGGTATTTTCTGGAGAGAACTATTATGTTTTAAAGGCATCCTTCCCACACAAACACAAGTGCAACTGTTTATCATGGGATAAAACAGAGAGAGGTGTGGGAACTTGGGACCACACCAAATGCGGTGGCACAGGGACAGTGGTATGTTTATAGATGTTCCCTGAATACTTTAATTATACAAACTGCCAGGAAGGGCTTCCAGGTAGTAATATAGTGAAATAGCTTTTCTGATAACACTAAACCTTCTAGTACAGGTGAGCTGTTAACTTTCTTTGTCATTTGCACTCTTTATCATTGACTGTCACCAGAATGATTGTTTGACTTGGATGTTTGTGAAATGTTGAAAGCTGAACAATGTTCTTTGTTCTTGTGTCAGCATAGGCTTCATCAGGGCTTCAAATACTTTGATTTTTTTTTTTTTTTCCTACAAAACACGCCTATCCTTTCTTCTCTACGCTGAATTAGTTTGTTTAGATCATAGAATGCTCTGTATTTTGCATTCCTCCCTTCGATGGTGTTTTCTGAGCTTCACAGTCTCTATGGGAAGCTGAATCCTACTTCTGCTCAAGAGGATATTTTATGCAAGGTTAGCAAACATACCAAACGATTGCAGCTGGCTGTAGAGGACCTGGTTCTTCTGATGCTGTCACTCTACATTGGTATTGGAGAAAGTCTAAAGGAGTCAGTAGGGTTACTCCTGACTTACTACAGTGTAAATAAGAACCAACTGTCCTATTTTTAGTGTTGTTAGTAGATGTTCAGTTTATCCATTTAATACTGCAATCATGACCTCCAGTGAAAAGTTCATTAGTTGCATACAGAAATAAGGCCTGACCCTAGGCAGAATGATAAAGGGCTTGGTGTTATGCCACTCCTGTCAGTCCCAGAGTGCTTGTTAAGGTTATGAGTTAAAGATTGATAGTGTGGTGACTGCACAAGCATTTATATGAGAGGGGAGAGGTCACAAACAGGCCCTGGGCATTAGATCCTCTGTTGCAAGGAGATGGAATATTGGCCAGAATGCAAGAGTGGTTGTCCCTCTCTTTTCAAGAAGTACTATGGAAATCTTTGTCTACTGTAGTAATTGTTCCTTTTTAAAACTTTTTTTTCAAACAAGTTTTAAGATTTTGATAAGGTCGCCAATGGTATAGATGGCCATAACCCTTTCAGGGCACTTTCTGTTTAGGATTAATAGTTAGGATCTGATTTCAGTAAGCTTATTTTATTTTAGGTAAACAGTGTCTCATTCAAAACTATTCTGATTCAAACCCTCACATATTTTAAGTGGGGAATTTAAATCTGAATGTCAGTATCTCTTGACCAAGGAATCCTGTCTTTGCACATTTTGTCTTATGTCATCATTTGCCTTCAAGAAGATCAGTTACTACACAGTTTTAAAGATTCATTAGCCAGGTTCCTTTTGCATTATTCAGCTATACCTACTTCAGCATCCATATTTCATGTCTTTCATTACTATCCTGCATACAGCAAAGTCCTTTTGTCTTTTTTTTTTTTTTTTTTTTTTTTTTTAATTTATCATTTTCCTCTGGGCACCCTGTTAGGAAGGATGTTTGAATTTGTCTGTCCTGGATAAGATTGACCAGAGTTGTACACAATACTTCCATTTCTGTGGTAAGCTCTCCTGTAGAACATATGTTAGTAACTATAGGTATTCCTGCTTGAAGCCAAACAAATTCTGATGGAAGAAGAGCATCTCTCATAGAGGGCACCCATACTATGTTTGGATCTGCAGAACGACCTTCAAAGGATTTAAGCATGGGGCTGCAAGGCACATGGGCAGGTAACCTTCACACAAGTTCTCCCTGAAGTACGGATTGGGCTGTGGTTCAAGCAGGTGACTTAAGAGCTTTTTCCTAACATTTTGTTCATTTGTCATTATTTTGGAAGAAAGTATTTACAGTTGAACTCCCATAAGCGATGTGCCCATCTACAATTCTAACTTTCTTGAATCATGCTGAACTTCTTGTGTCAAGGCAGAAGAAGTCTGTATGAGAACTGGACCCCTCCTGGCTCTTTGACCTCTGCTCAAACCCCTAAATCTGTCATTTGGTATAGACCTCTCATGGAAAATAATGTCAAAGCCACAAAATCCAGGAGTCCAGTCACGACCAAGCTTTGTAGTTCCAGCCTCTAAGTTATAGAATGTGCTGGGTAGGTAATAGAATGGAAATGAAGTAATATTTCAATATTTTCATGCTGCCTGCATTACAATTATGATGTTAATTAATTATCTGCCTGGCAGTTAACACCATGCAGAGGCATGGTTGCGGTCGACTTCCTGCTGTTCTGCTAGCAGTGAGTAATTAACCTCTCCTCTTCCCTGGGATTCTCTACAAGATGATCAGCGTGTTGATGATATAATTATTATTAATTCAGTTTCTGTGTTTCGTTGACATTGTTAATTACTTGTCGGTAATCAGCTAATGTTTAATCTTCCTTGCTGGATAGCTTCTTAAAAGGCTGCTTGAAATGGTTCAGAGAGGCTTCCCAGTGCATTCTCACTCCTTATTGCATCAAGTATTGAAGAGACCACTATTCAGAATAAATTATTATCTAAACACTACAAAAAGTCTACTGAAGTTGGGGAATTTTTGGATCAAATTAAATTTCTGTTTTCACTGTTGTAAGCGAGAATGTGTAAAGCTGTTGCCAATAAATCAGGAAAACAAGTGGGATCCTTTTTGGTGCCAACTTTAAAAATTGATCTCACTTACAGAATTGTCAATATCATTTAAAGAGCAAAATTTAATTTAGTGCTGTTTTTTGTTTTTAGAGGATTAGTGATTATCCTGCAAATAAACGTTCATGGCATTTTTACTTTCAGCAAAAATAAGAAATCTCTTTCTGTTTCCCACTGCAACAAAGAGAGTGGAAGATTTCACAACAAATTTTTATAAGATAAACAAGTTAGTGTTATTTTTCAGCACATAGTTATACCCACCAAATGTATGAGATCATTTTACTTTAAATTCTTAAGTTGGTATTTGTCAAAATACCAAAAAGACATCAAATTATTGGGATAGAACAGCAAACAATTAATTCTATTCCATATGCTCTTCTTTCAAGATTGAAATTATATAGCTATGATAAAATATATAGCTTAAAATCAGAATAATGTAAGGAGACCAGTTCTGATCTTTGGCGATACTGGACTTAAATTTATGTATGTGATGGAAAGGCTTTGAGAAAGATCAGCCAAAAAAATATCTTGAACAAAAAGAAGAAGGTATTTGATGAAGGAGAACCTACATTTTTCTCTGTCTCATACTGGTAAAGTCTCTGTGGTAGTATTTTTTTTTTTTTTTTAAAGAAGTAGACCAAAAGTTTGGAGAACAAGAATGAAGGGACAATATGTGGTCAAGGAGGAAAGAGTGAATTTATTGGTGTTTTCATCTGAAGAAGAGAAGGCTAAAGCTCTCTTCATGGTAACAGCCTCATTACTTAGCTGCTGAAAAGGAAAGGAGCTCTGTTATGACTGTGAAGGCTAAATACAAAGTCTACTTTGTACTACTATTACTAATACAAATATAATAGCACTGCAGTCAGAGACTAGGGTTAGATGTCACTCCAAGGGTAAGAACAGGCAGAGAAGCAGAGCTAGGAACTTCCAGGAGTTAAACAGGCACAAGAAAAATGGAAAGAGATGAGCTGAGGAGTAGGAATTAGGAAAAGAAAAAAAAATGTAAGGCAGAAACACCAAACTAAACTTCTTTCTGAAAGTTTCAGTCTCACTTTTAAACTCAAATGCCCAAAGGATAAATGGGCTTCCTTTGCAAAGCCTAGTCTCGTCAAGAAAACTAGCAGGATTTTGTAACGTATAGTACTATACTTGAAGGGGAAATGGAACATTTTTTATTCCCTAAGTTTCCCATAAAGGTAATATAAATGAGCATGCAGATTGTGGAATGGTTCATATTTTACATATTTGAGCCCTGGTAATAGGTGGGAACAATATGAATTGTACTTGTGTACTGAACAAGGTCTAGTTACTCAGCCTGCCTTTGATAACACTCCTCATTTTGTAAGCTATATGACATGTCAATTTACTGTTTTCATTTTGGAGACTGAGAGTGTTGGATTGAAGCTTCAAGATCAAAACAAAGGTTAAAAGAAAAGAACCATTGTTTTTTTTTTTTTTCCTCAAGTGTAAATATTCTCATGTATTGGAGAGTGACACCCTGTATTATCTGGAAGCAGGGACTCCTGTTGTACATTCCTTTACAAAAGGAGGATGGTTCTGTTGTTCTGGTATTTGTCTTGAATGTGGACAGTGTGGATTTAATTCCTCATACTGCTACAGACTTTGTGTATGACCTTGGAAAGATTGTTCAGACCCAAATACTCAGCACTACTTAGATGCCTTGTGCTTGTAGGGCTGAAGTGATCTGACAAAATCTGAATTTTGAATGTTCTTGTTTAATGAACTATTTTTAAATATTTTCATGAAGGAAAAGCACAAGCTATTAGGTCATCCACTTTGGTGTGTATGGATGTTGTCTAATAAGTCATCTGAGTCACATAGTATACTGCTTTAATGTGGGTTGACAGCTTCCACAACGAATGCTGATTTATTGTTTTTTAAACAAGTACCATTTTGACATGAGAATATGTGAAAAAAAAATGTTAATCAGCCATTATTCCAAGTATTTTTGTGGATAAAAAAGCACTTTCAGATCAGAATTCTCCTGCAAAATGACTAAAACCATGGTTATACAGGAAGCCACTTGTGTTAGAGTCAAAACCACATGCAGACAGTTTTGCAGTGTTTATTTTTGTTCTGCAGAAGGCAGCGCAGTGGCACAAGATGACCAAAAATGAGAGGCAGCAACCCATGAGGAGCCAAATCCCGTTTTTACCCAGAACAGTGTAAATCTGGCTCTGCCCCCAAGAAGTCAAGGGTTTTCCTTCAGATCTGCAGCAGGGGGTCTGGGAGCAGGAGCTCACTCCTTGCCTATACTGGTGGAAGCATGCAGGAAATTGGAGCCAGCTTGAGTTGTTGCAATACAAAATTTGTATTGGAGCCAGTGATGTTTGTTATGAAGTTCAGAATGGTACTTGTCTTCTTTTATTGTCTTCCCAAAGCTGCTCTCTTTAGGAGTTTAACCAGTTTTCAAAGTTTTAAAATGTCTCTTTTTCTAAGTTATAGGTATTACTGTAGATACGTGCTGGTTTTAGGACTTGTACTGGTCCTGACCATATATAATAAAGTTTCTGAATCTTGGAGTTCAGGATGTTTGCAGGGCTGGTAGCCAAAACAACTTCATATGTTACATATATGTTTATATTCTGTATATAAATCATGGTATGTAGCATTTTTGAAGTAAGTTTGGGGTAGTAATCAGAACTAAATTGACAAGAAGTTTGTCAAAGAATTTTGTTTGTCCTATGCATTTACAAGTTACAAACAATATGAAGTGACTAAAGGGAAAAACTAGCTCATTTGTGTTAGTTCTGGATGCAAAGTATATTCTTTATTTAGGGGAAATCATGAAAAATAGAAAAAAACAGCTGGATAGGCAATAGCTCACATTTGCTACCTGCCTCTGTAGTGGGCTCTGTTTAAAGGCAATATAGTAGAACTCCTTTTGAAGGAAGATTTGATGGACTATAAAGGGACCATCTTCATCTTAGGTTAGAAGACATTTCTTAGGTTAAGAGACATTTCTTCTCAGAAAGAGCAGTCAGGCATTGGGACAGGTTGCCCAGGGAGGTGGTGGAGTCACTGTCCCTGAGGGTGTTCAAGGAAAGGTTAGATGTGGTACTTAGGGACATGGTTTAGTGGTGACATTGGTAGTAGGTTGGACCAGATGATCTTGAAGGTCTCTTCCAACCTTAATAATTCTATGATTCTATGATCTTTTTTCCTTGCGTATCTCATCAGCACAGTACCAGAAGTAAGAAAAAAACATAATGTTTCTGGAGATGAACCTGATAACAGCTTAAGCTGCTGGTTGAAAAACAAAACAAAACAAAACCACACACACACACAAAAACAAAAAACAAAACAAAACAAAACAAACAAAAAAACAACAAGGGATGGTATTACAACAGGTCATTAAAGCCATTTTACAGAAGCAGCTAAGTGAAAATAGTCTTCAAAATCAAAAATATTGTTAGATATAATATGAGTGAATATGGCAAATGGGCTGCAATCATCAGATGGCTGGGCTTCCTAACAGTCAGTGACTGACAGTGAAAGATATTGTTAGATACATATAAAAAGTATACCTGAGCACCTGCCTGAAGTGAGTGAGCCAAATCTGTGGTCGGACCTTGTTTATTTTGCTGAAGGGGTGAAAGGGTGATAGAAATGGGTTCATCTCCACTTGCCTATCTGCAAATGCAATGCTTGTGCTGGGTATGGGTTGTGCTCAGAGCTGGGAAACATTCTTTTTTAATTTTAAAGTAGTTTAAGGTTTATTTATTTCCAATTAAGAAATAAGAAAAACGATGAAATGTAAACAGCATTAATTATTAGCTGCAGGCTCTTGAAGAGAACTCTCAGAGATTTCATCTACTTGGCTTCAAAGTAGGTTAAGATTATTACCCCTGTCTCACAAGTGGGGATCTGAACCTCAAGGTCACACAGCATGTCAGTAGCAGAATCAAACAAACAAACAAAAAATCCAGCAAGTTCTTGCTTTAACTGCAAGCCAGCACTGCCACACTCAATATAATATATAGATAGTGTACTGTAAACTCCTGTGAAAAGAATCTGTGGTTTGATTACTTCAATAATCTCAAAATCTAATTCTGATTTTGCTGGTACAGTGTCAGTGCTACGAATCTATCTTATCCCAGTCGGTTTCTCTTCAATTTTTCAATCTGGCTTGTCTAGGGAGACAGGGTGACATTTCTCCTTGTTTTGTTCTTTTTTTATTTCTTTTACCTCTGTCACAACCCTCTAAAACAATACTTTAGAAAATGACAGAGAAGCAGTGTTTGTAAAATGTCATGATCACAAACAATCAGAGTGATTGCATGCTACATTTATCGTACATCAATGTCCCCTGCCATCAATTGCTTCTTGAAACTACGGAATTCTACGAAGTGAATCAGGAGTTGCTCTTACAGCGGGTTCTCTTAACAACTTTTTGTAGCCCCTTGTTTTAGCAGTATTGCTAAGCTAATTATTTAAATCCTGTGTTATCAAGTCTGACTTTTTAATTAAGCAAGCGAGTTGTTATTAGCGGTTTGCAAATATTTACAAACAGTTTTGCCAAGCCTTATCCCTCACTTTGACTATTTATTATTGAGGATATCTGAGCAATGAGATGTGATTTTCTTCCTGATTCTAGACTGGATGAATTGGCTTTTTAAAAAACGGAAGAATAATGAATGGCTGAATTTGAAGACAAAGTTTCAGCTAATTTTCTGAAGAGATGTTAATTCCACAGATTGGCTAGGTCAGTCAGAATCTGTAGCAAAAAACATCTCCTAAATTGAAGCAAATCACACCGTTTACTTTCACTCATGAAATCACAAACAAATCTGTCAAAATGTCATCTTTTCAAGCATTTTAGTGTAGCTGGTTTCTGTGATCCATGATTCTGAAACACATGTGAGCCAGCCCAGCTGTAAATCCTTTGTCAGATTTCTTTTGCATTTTCAAGGCAAAGAAATGGAGGATTAAAAATAGCAAGTTGAAAAAAGTAGCATATTAAATATATAGCGACACTTCTCCTAGTGGCATAATGTGCTTTCAGTCTTTATATTGCCCCACATGCAAATTTGATTTCAGAGGCAAATGAAGAAGTTGATCTTGATCTACACAAATCTCAATCACAAATCTACTGTGATTTGGTCCCAGCTCTCTTGCATATGACTTCAACTCCTTATAGGCTACCTCAGTACCTAAGAGCAGTGGGGACAACTCTGCTAAAATTGTTGGGCAAAAATTGTCGGAAAATTTCCAGTGACAGCTTCTTTCCATGGCAATACACTTCCTCCCTCTGGCCTGGGAGTGTGTGCAGGGATGCACTGTCTAGGTGCCTAAATTTAACCAGGGGAACCTGTGGCTAGGGGCACACAGAAGAGGTTTAATTTCTCAGAAGCGTCACCACTGTTCCTGCAGAGTGGGAGGCACCACTGGAGAAAGACCTAACACACTGGAAGCCACAGTGTCACCAGAGTTTATTTCACAAAAGACCGTACTACCATTTCAACAGTGTATAGACCACAGCCTCAGCCAGTGCCTGTCCAGACACTACATCACTATGTGGTGTTAGGAAGTATCTTGTCCGCTGTGGTAATGAATTTGTATCAGTGGTTCAAATCCTGCCCTTTGTCTCACTGGAATAGTTAGGCTGATTAAACTGCAAGTAGGTAGGGCATATGAGAAAGATCTGGCCTGGAAAATGGATATCTTTGTACAAAAATTCAGAGCTCCTTCTTATAATTATTACAAAAATCTCAGTAGCTCCATTTCTATAATTATTTTCCTAGAAACACTAGCACTGTAATGACTTAAACTTGAATTTTGTGACTGTCCTGTGATATATACGTTGAAAAAAGCCTTATCTTTGTATTCATATTTGTGTTCTTAATTGCAATCAATATGATGAGAAACAATTTGATTCCTGCATATACTACATTATCTACTAAAAGAATAAACTACAGTGCAGATTATGCAAATGTTATTATATAACCTCAGCAGTTACTGCAGCATCTTCCATAGTATATATCAGTGTACTGTAGCAATTAAATAGTATAGTGAAGCCATAGCAATTACCATTCTAAATTATAATAAGCAATTCAATATACCCTCTAGGATAAATCATTTCCTTATAGCAACCACTGTACATGTGCTTTGGTTTTTATCCTGAAGGCCTTATTACTTGTCATCTGAACACTGTGCCAGATGATTTATATCACATGCTTGTAGTTTCAATGCATATTTACTATATACTTTTTGCAAAAGTCTCATAATTATTATGACTGGGCTAACTTATTATCAGTTTGCAGTGATATTTTAAAGAAAGGAAACAATACTGTTGAGGGAAGGAAGGATATCTTTTGATTTTATTTTATTTTTTCAGAAACCCAGAAAGAACTAGACATAACCTTCATATGATCTAAAGCTTAATAAAGCTAACTCCCCATAATTTTAGGAGATTTAATTCAGAATTAAACACATGAACTACTCGGCTAAATTCTATTCATTTTTAAAATCAGCTTTCTTTCTAGGTAGTAAACAGATTCCCACTAAAACTTGTGCATGATTTTAATTACAGATAAGTTTCTCTTTAAAGGCCACAGCATTCATGCTCAGGTTGCTAAGCTGAATTCAATACATCTATATGTTAAAGGTAGCAAGCTAATGTGTAAACAGGGAAAATATTGGAACCAATTGCTGTTAATTTGGTTTTGATCAATTCGCATTGACTGCACTTTACATGCAAATGAGAAATGTGGTGAATTATCCCAGCTGAAAATAGCTGAGATACTGAACCCTTTTTTAAAAAATCAAAAAATACAACAAATGAAGCTGAAGATACAGAACGTGGAGAGGCCTATTTTCAAAGTGTTGGTAAAGAGAAACAAATAATTAAGAAGTATATATGTGCTTGTACAACTCATTGTAGTACACATTTATGGGACTGTTGTATAGGGAGCCAAGATGACAAATTCTGGCTCCTATTTAGTGTGTTATCAATTTTATGCTGTTAAGGCTACTAAAAACTGATCATTAATTCTGAAAGAACTTGGAAGACTTTGCATGCACTAAATGAATGCAGAAAAGCAAATATAATATAGACAGACAAAGAAGCTGTTTGCATCCTACAGACTCCAACAATGCTTAAACACACAATGCAAATGCTTTCTGGAACAGGAATACTTTCTGCAACAGTATTATCTCCTATAATGATACAGAAAAGGAAGATATGTTGTGAAGAGTCATGAAAACCAGGGAGCACTTCTAGGAGGCACTGGAAATGTGAGATGAAATTAGAGAATGAAATGTGGTCTTGAAAAATGTGTGGTGAGACACTAATCCAGAAGGAACATTTCCAAAGCAGATGCTGTATCAGAAGAAGAAAGCTGAAAAGAAATGATTACCCTGAAGTGTGCCCAGAAATGATAACTGATAAAATATTAGGCATGAATAAGTAATGTTCCTAGACACATATGTTTTTTGGCAGAGAACTGTGGTGGAAACGGGAAGTTGTGTTTAAAAAGCTGTAAAAACAGTACATCCAGCCATCAGTGGTATGAGAAAGTTGTTAGGTTGTATGGCTCAGCCTGCAACATCAGCATTATCCTCAGATGAATCTTTAGAGTGTGGGGTAGAGATCTAGGATTGATACTGCAATGGTAATTAATAAACAACTGGTTCAAATGGTAAATGTGCAAAATTGCAATATTCACTGTGCTTTGATTTTTACTACTAACTCCCAAAGTGCCAGCCACCCACCTGAAGAGAGGAGTGTAAAAAAAACGTGGCCTCTGATTGCCATCATACCCTTCTTTTTGGTACTTTCAGGAGCAAGGTTATGAGACGCGAGAGGGGTTATCTTAAGTTTATCAGTGAATGTCCAAGACAGTTCCAAAAATCCCTGAAACATTTGGTTACAAATGCTTAGAGAACTAAATTATTTTTTTGTCCCCTCTGTATTATTTGCTTAAAATTCCTATTATTTTTTTTTCCTTTGTCTTTAGTCTTTACATTATTAGTCATTGTATAAGCAGTCTGACTGACTGCAGGCTCGTAAGGATGATTTTGCTGGGCCTGGTTGCAGGTGGCACATATCAGTGAAAGTTGTATTGATAGCTCTGCAAACTAAACTCCATTTAGCCAGAAAATAGGCACAGTGCAAGCAATGCAAACTGTAGGATTGGATCTTGCCTGTGCATGTCAACTCTGATATACAGTTTCTATCTCTTTGCATGAGAGAAAGAATTTATCTCTGTCATCTTGACCACTCTTCTAAGACTGCTGGCAAGGCAGCTGTTGAGTTTGTGTTGTGATGCAGGTTTTTGCCTGCTGACCTGGACCATAACCCTCAAAATTTGCAGGCAGGTCTATTAAGGCTGCACTTGGGATATGTATGACAGAGCTGTGACTCATTTTTTCTGACTGCAATGCTGAATAAATGCTTCTGTAACTGCTTTGAAGCTTGAGGTGAAACTACCAATATCTGAGGCATAGAAATGCTTGCATAACTCCAAGAGAATATCTATGAAACACCTAGACCTTGCTTGATGGTCTATGTGGCATCTCACAGGGCTCTGGGGCCTTTCTTGAATCTCTTCCAGAGATCTCACAGTGTTGAATTTCTTGGGCATAGATGTTCTCAAAGATTTTGATTTAAATAACCCTAATTGGTTCCACTGCTCCAGAAGAAGGGTTCTTCTGGTGACCATATTTTCAGGTGCTTTATCATGGTGTTTGGTAACTTCCCACAACTCAGCTATCAAAGAGTGTTCTTCTGAGAGTGGATTGTAAGTTCTAGCGTAAGTGCCATTGCATAATATGAGCTTTCTTACAACATAAAAAAGATGTCTCAGATATTCCAGAACCTCTTTAAGATATCTTTTTTTTTATCTTTTTTTTTTTTTTTTTTTTTTTTCCCAAGACGGATATGGTTATAATACTGAGCAATCAATGCTAGTGGAGTCCAGAATTCCAAATCTTTGTGAGCAGTTGCAGTGGGATATTCTGCATATTCATGTGGGCCTGCAGGTTCCTCTGGAATTGTTTTCCATCCCAGGCAATTTGTTGTATTTCTCTCATGTCGTGGTGACCAGCTCTTTAACCTGGCTCTGCTGGCTTCTTGTCTGTTGGAAAACCTTACTGGCTGAGTTGGTTCCTGACCTGCTCTGGAGAAACTGATCCTTCAACAGCTGGGTTAAGCTGGGAGGGTAATGTCCTTCTGTCTCTTAAAATTCCTCTTTCTTTCCATCAGTGGTGCTCTCACTGCTCTTCCTGTGAAACAATAACTTCTGGAATCTCTAATCATAGCACAGCTTTTGCCTTGCCAATTTATTTATTTTATTTTTTTTCCATCAGCAAGTTCTTAGCTTCAATGTAAGACTTTAAGAGTACCACCACTCTTGGCTGTTTGATTTGGTTTTCTTTTTTTTTTCTTTTTTTTTTTTTTCTTTTTTTTTTCTTTGAAATGTCAAAGGATTTCTTTCTCTGCTGTCATTCTTTTTTATCAGGTTATTTATTTTTATTTTTATTATTAATAATATTAATACATTGGATTATTAATTGGATCTCAGTATTTTGGATTTCTTACCCATGTTGTTGGACCTGGAACACTGTAACCTTCAATCTGAAATAGGTAATATCTTTTGATGGGAAAATTCTTCACCTTTTGGTCTAAGAGAAATTCTAGTATTTGTGTTATAAATATATATTTGGTAATCTATCATGTTTTTTTGCCCTACAACCTGGAAATGGGTTAGATCTTGCCTGATTTGTTTTTATCCCTTAAATATATTTTTTCCTGTTTTTACTTTTTTTTTTTTTTCTTCTCTTTTTCTTAGATTCTCTCACACAAATTTCATTTTTATTCCCTGCCCAAATGACAATGACAGCTAAAATACAGAACCAGGAGCTGACCAGCAGTTAGCAGCTGCCTCTCTTTTCCTAGCACTTTCTGCTTACAGATATAGTGTGTTGCCCCAATTTTATTTTATTTTATTTTATTTTATTTTATTTTATTTTATTTTATTTTATTTTATTTTATTTTATTTTATTTTATTTTATTTTATTTTATTTTATTTTATTTATTTTTTCCAGAGGATCTTCTTTCACCAGTATCATTCTTCCAGTGTAGATTTAGTTGTTGTTTTTAAGTTGACTTTGCTACCGCTGCCTTCTTTAGTTTTCCCTGGATCTCAAGGTCCTGTCAGGAGGAAACTTCAGTACCAAATCTTAATAGCAGGAGTTTTTCAACCCCTTAAAGTTTTAGTTCCCCACAACTCTTGCCTGTTTCCCAGTCAGTCACAGGAAAAGGTTTGAAATAACCAAAGTTTTTTTTAAAAACTGATATTTTTTGATGGCATAAACTAGGGGGAGAGGAGTTATAATATTTAATTTGTAAATGTCTGGTTAAAATATTGAACAAATTAAAGAAATGGGAAAATATGACTAAGTACTTTCCAGGCAGTGGTGTTCAACAGAGTTTGGCAGATCTAGAGCTGAATCAAAACCAGGTGGATCTGGAGATTTAATGAGGGAAGAGAATTGCATCCTCCTTTCAGTTCTCCTGGGCTGCAGCTCTGCCCTTTCCTGTTGCCTTCTGACAGGCCATGATGCTACACAAGGATGTGGCCAGAATACCCATGCTCCATCCCAGCCTATCTGCTGCATCCACCTCACAGCTCACCAGTGCATAGCTGAGATCCAGGTTAGTGCTCTGCTGCATGGTGGTGTGCTCTGCTGCTTTGGACAGAGAGGGAGAAAAATTTCCCCTAAATCACTGAGATATTTTTGGGTGCAGTTTTCCTTTACACAAAGCCCTTCATAATATTACAGGAGCGATATTTAGGCTTTATTTATTCTCATTTTATTTCTAGGCAGGGTGGGCAGGTTGTATTATTTGCTGTTGTTTAACATAGCAATAGTATAAAAGAGAACAAGGCTCTTAATTTTTATTTATTTTGTTGGTTTTTTTTTGGAATTCATAGTGCCTTTGGTGAAATTTCTGTTCCACTAATAGAAAGCCCTGTTGTTTCTTCCCCTTTTTCCATACAAACTCACCTAAAATAATTCTGTAAACCTAACTACAAAATATAGGTAGGCCTTGAAGATCTTTTCCATTTTTCCAATGCCAGGCCTTGAAGATCTTTTCCATTTTTTTTAAGTGTATGTATAGTAGCTATGTGATTTTTCACCAGTCAATGAAAATGCCAGGAACTTACTATGTGTTACTGCAGCTTTGCCTATAATAACTTTAAATCCCATTACGATCGTCTCATTTTACAGCATGCTTTGGTCCTAAGATCAATATATCCAGAGAATAACATGCTAGTTTCCATCCTTGGACATAAAGATCTCAGAGCAAATACAGCAGTCTTACACATAAGAGACAAAGCAACAAAGAATGACTGTTTAAGCCCCAGATCATCCTGGGCTCCCAGGCTTTCTGTGTAATACGTAGTAAGAAATAGGAATATATCTACACTAAAATGTTTTTGCAGTGTTTTGCCACTGGTTGTAGTGGGAAAACAGAAGAGGCAAAAACAGATTAGCAGCATGGAGAGCTGCTCAGAAGTACATGGGTAGTTTTCAGTGCTCAGAATTAACATTGGTACAATGGGGAAAAACAGATGGATGAACATGAACCTGCAGTGCCTTCTCGAGGGTTATCAGTGCAGTAGGTTTGCTTGCATTTCAACATTGATTCCAAGCATCAGGTTGGTTCAAGAAATTGAGGTGAATAATAACTCATATTATTTTCCTTGTTAAGCTTGTTTGATTCCCTGGAAAACATAACTGCTGTGGCATAATTCAGCTGGTGTCTCTGAATTGAAACTTGGGAAAACTAGGGTGAAGAAAAGAGAATGCAATATTTAGGATAAATCCAGGCAAACCAGCTTCTTTTCTCGAGCTTCAAACTCCTAGCTTTAAAATTTTCATTGATCACAAATCAAGGTTTCACTTATATTACCAAATTTAGTCTTTGTAAAAATGAGTATTTAAATCCTTGATACGGATCAAAATGTTTTGAAACGTAGAAGATTTTTCCCTCTCAATTTACAGTGGCAGCATATATTTTTACATTTTAAAAACCCTCTTGCAGCATCAGCATTTCAAACATTCCAACACAGAGTGTTTGAAAGTGAAACGATAAGCAAAACTAAAGCTGATATTATGGATGCTTTTTCTTTGCCAAAACTTGCATGAGGCAGCAGAGAGATTTGAAAGAATACAGTCATGTCTATAAATTCACTTTTCCTCATTTAAGATTCATTAGTCAAATTCATTTTCTTATCTCAAAATGAAACTAACCATAGAGAACATTTAGGTCTTTATCTCCAGTTAAAGGAAATAGCTAAAACACTGTGGTTTAGAATAAGGAAAGCCAGCTCTGTGTTCTTAGGTGGTCTCCACAAAAAACCTGTTACTCTAAACTTGTGATATGATATTAATTATTCTTTCCATGCCACACACAAGTACAGAAGAACTGTGTTTTTCTCAAAGCCTGTCTGTGACTTTTTGGTTTGACTTTGTTATCTCATCACAAATTTATTCATATTAAAATCTCAGTTACATTAGATAGGGAGCATTGCTGTGAAAGCTGTATGAAATACTCAAAGTAAAAAGCAAAGTCACCACCTTGGTGAGACTTACCAGGTGAGACATTTGATTGCAAATAGAAAATATAGATGCTGTCTACAGAGAAATTCATTTTCAAAACACTTTAAGGAAAATATGAGTGATTCATTGTCTTGTATCCAGCCCTGGAAAATGTTCTATTCCCAAAGGTTCAGAAATGAAATCTGAAAAGAGCCAGAAAAGGCAATTTTAGGCAGAATATTGTGGCTCAAACTAAATGAACAGAAATTCATGAATGAAGGTCACTTTTCTGAAAAGTTTTTCTAGCAGCATGGAACAGCTGTGTCAAGGGGAGGCACTTGTGGAGGAAGAAGTATCCCTGCCTAAGACAAATAAGGAAACATCACTTGCTTTAGAAGCCTTTTCTTCTGGAAAGAAGTTCTTCTGGATGGAAGGAGTTGCCTTCCCAATGTGTTTTCTTTTTTTCCTTCCAATAGAAAAAAATTCTGGATTTGTCTGGATTAGATGCTTGACTGTCATGTGGCTAATAGTGGTAAATGGGTAGATGATCTGGAGCAGCTACTTTGTCCAGAGCCACAAATAATACATCTTGTATGAAGGGTGGTGTGCAATTTTCTTGTGTGTGTGGAATATGAAAGGTATGTCTCCCTGATGAAGGAATATCCACTGGGAAAAACAAACAAACAAACAAACAAACAAACAAACAAACATGTTATCTGCCCAAAGCCTCATCTTTGAAGTTGACACTTCAGCCCTACAGATTCAGCCCTACAGATTTTGCTCCTAGGGATGATTTGTGCAAAATGGTCCCAACCTCAACTTTATCTGTCTCATTTCATTGCTAGTCTTCTGGGGAACATGTGGTGAACCAGGACAGCAAAATGACCCACAATTTATGCTTTGTATATTTTGGCTTCCCAGAGGAACTAGCTCTAGCAGTTCACAAAATCAGTGTAACAGCTTGTTGCATGAAGCAGAAACACTGAGATCAATTTTAGAATATAATGATGAGGTTTAAATGTTCTCAAAATACCATTAAATGCTTATTTTCTTCTAATATACTAGAAAAAATGTAGACTTGAACACTGTTGTTAGTTTATGTGGTGAAACTGATAACAATAATCTGTTGACGGGTATGTCCATACCAAATCCTTTTGTAGGGGGGTTTCACTTTCTTTTCCAATTACATGTTTTCACTCTTCAAATACATTAAGAAAAGCTTGGATTCCTTAATAGGTGTCTGCACAGCATGTGGTCTTGACAGAGCTAAGAACAACAATTGCTATGCTTTTAGAATGGTACGGTTTGTAAATTGTTAGATTAACCACCATTTTAATATTTTTTGATTGTTCACAATAACGTGTAAATGTTAAATTAACCTCAGCTATTTGGTTTTGTCCTGGCATAATTTCTCAAAGCATAAAACCATTTTTATAACAGCATGGGGGAAATACACTGAATATCTTTCCAGATAAAGGCAAGTTGGAAAGTCTATGAAGACTTTTTAGTAAATGGAATAAGCTTAAAAGTAAAATTTCATGCTAAGCAATTTATATTTTATTTTTTAGTTGCATACCATTGCTGTAAAATGAAACTTGTTTTCAAGTGTTTTGGGTAATTTATTGTACTTATCAAAACACACATACAGTGTGTTCTCACATGTGCGCATGGATGTAGCTAACCTTGTACATGGGTAAAGTGACCAGTATGTCACTTTACGTATAACTTATTCTCTTCAGAAAGGCCAAATCCACCCTTCCCCAAACCCAATCGAAGAAAAGAAACCTAAACAACTTTATTCTGAAGACCTAGTGTAGTGACAACATGGAAGAACTTCAGAACTTCAGGGACTTCAGGTCTTGTTCTGGGCCAATCTCATTGTTTTTTCCTGCTCTTCAGAATTGCTTTCCTTTGTGACCAGGATAGTGGTTGACTACCCTCTGGAAGCATCTTTGGCAGGAAGCATTCTGCAGGGATGTTTCTGCTACTCATATTTTATTATTTTTATTTTTATTATTTCTGACTCCCATTTCAGGAAAACCTTACAGATGAGAATAAGGCACCAATGCTGTTTTTATGCAAACGGGAAAAATTTTTTTGGATTCCATGAATGCCACAGAATTCAGTTTTAACTGATGAATGCATCAATGAATCTTGCAGCTACCTTAGTCTTCAGATATACTTATCTGTACACCTATGAGTAGTGACCATCTGTCAGTGAAAGACAGAGTGGGAGAAGTGTGCTCTGCAGTTTGACTAGAACTTGCTGACTTATTAAAGATTTAAGCCTTGTGATACAGCAGTATTTCCTAGTAGCAGGGGCAGATCATGAGATCATGTATTTTCTGATGCCCATGGTACAGTTTTGGATTACTGATCACAAAATCACAGAATCATCTAGGTTGGAAGAGACCTCCAAGATCACCTAGTCCAACCTCTGACCTAACACTAACCAGTCTTTCACTAAACCATACTAAGCTCTAAATCTAAACGTCTTTTAAAGACCTCCAGGGATGGTGATTCCACCACTTCCCTGGGCAGCCCATTCCAATGCCTAACAACCCTTTCGGTAAAGAAGTTTTTCCTAATATCCAATCTAAACCTCCCCTGGCACAACTTTAGCCCATTCCTCCTCATCCTGTTGCCAGGCACGTGGGAGAATAGATCAAACCCCACCTCGCTACAGCCTTCTTTAATGTAACTGTGGAGAGCAATAAGGTCACCCCTAAGCCTCCTTTTCTCCAGGCTGAACAAGCCCAGCTCCCTCAGCCGCTCCTCGTAAGACTTGTTCTCCAGACCCATCACCTGATGTACTTACCTAAAGGCAGTGTGGTGAAGGCTGTTGCACATAATGCTACAGGAAACTGATCCATCAGACTCTCTGAAAAATATAATTTGTTCTGAGATACCCATGTCACATTTTCACCAAGAGTATGATCCAGTGCCAGTTCAACAAAACATGGATTCTTAACTGAGACTAGGACCAGAAGCTGAAACATTGGATACTCTCCTGGACCTGCTATGTTGCCCATCTTCCTTCTTTTTGTCCTTTTTGGGGCAGTAGCTGAGGACAGGTTGATAAGAAAGCAACATTTACTATCTAATTAGCAAATTTTAATGCCAGCAGTTGGTTCTAGAGCATACTCTTGTGATAAGAATGCGATTAGTAACCAATCTAGGATGGCACTGGAGGGAACATCACGATTTTTTCTTTTCCATGATACAGCTCACTGGTTTGCTCATCAGTAAGTTGATTAATTGGACATATTTGAAGGTGTTTTCACAAAAACATTGAAGCTATATGATTCCCCTCCACACACTTTTTTTTTTATTATTTTTTTCTTTTTTTTCCTCCAAACTGCCATCATCAGTGATTTGGAAGTGTAGAAAATAGTATTATAAAGGAACAGATGCGAACAAAAGGGGTGAAATTGAATGTATTAGTATTCAGCGGTCTGCTTTTGATTACCTCTGACTGGAAAATATTTGGAAGCCACCAGGGTCCCCTCAAGTGTTATGATTTGGTAAATTCAGCCCTCGTGTGTTGGGATTCAGGCTCCCTTATTGAAATTGAATTGATATTTTGTAAACTTCATTTGTGAATAATGTGATCTGACAGGGACAAATGCGAGGGAGAATTGTTTTCAAACCTTCCCCAAATGAAACTTATTATTGGGTAAATACGGATTTCTTTGTCTCTTTTCCTCTCTTTCTATCCTGAGCGTCTTCATGGCCTGAATATGTATCAACTTTTCCAAGGTAATTGAATTGATTCAATCATGTGTGGGCAACAGAAATGGGCAATAGAATATATTCCTGATGGGGAAAAATTGAAAAGTAGAGGGATTTCTACTCAGGTGCAGGGCTGGGAGATTCACAGTACTATCGGAGGAGAGAGACATGCAGAAGCTTCTTTCTGATTATCTCAGCTTCGGCCATTCTCTCCCTCAATAATCGCCCTCTGATATAACGCCGGCTTTCCAATTTTGCTGGCCAGCACTAGGCCTCAGATGTGTTACATATTAATTTCCCTTTGCAGAAAATTTGCCAAGCTTTAGCTCAAATTCAGTTAGTCGGATTGATGAAAGTGGCAAAAGGATACGACATTTACTGATTCTCCCTTTTCACCTTTGATTAGCTCAACCTGTGAATTATTCTTGCCCTGTCAGTGTGCCATTAAAAGAGCTGGGGCCAAGGTTGCAAGTTCATACTTTCTGATGTAACCGAAAGAAAATACGTTGAGCCATGATTTGTCTGACAGAGACCTAGGATCATTTCAATGCTGTGTTGGCATTATTTTAACAGGTCAACCCTTGGTGAAATAAAGAAACAAAAATAAAAGCTGCATCTTCCTCCTCCTTGCTTTCATTTCTAACCCACCTCTCTGGCACTCACTCATTCCTAGTGCTTTTTGAGTGGAAGAACAGATTGTCTTTGCTCCAAAGAAGCTGGAAAAGTTCATCCCTCCCACTCCTGATTGATAATTTTAAAATAAAGGTTGCTAATCTTTAGGGTTCACTTCCCACGTGAATTGCTGCCACAGGGTGGAATCTATGCAGTCAACTTCTTTTTTTCCTTTCTTTTTTCAATCTGCCAACACATTGAAGGTTTGAACTCTCATGGAAACACCAGACTTGGATGCTGTTTAGTGATGAAGCCCTTCATTATTGTACCAGTGAAGAGTAAAGGAGAGTACTTGGTTCCCTGTTACTGCATTGTTTTGAGAAATAGTGCCTGTTTGATTACTTTTTTTTTTTTTTTTTTTTTTTTCCTCTTGATGAGAGTTTTAATTTGTTGATTGTGAAGCGTTTGTTTTAAATGGGCAAGTGGAAACTTTAATGTTGCTATTGCATCTTGTTTGGAAGATTGCTGTCAAGATTGTCGGTTTTGATTATCAAGTTAGGCAATGTGTGTTTAAAAGACATTTTTCATAATGCTGTTGAGCATGCATAGTGACATTTTAAAACACCAAATGTGCTTCAAACCATGTAGCATTGGTGACTGTGGTCCTGAGCAAAAGCGAAAGGTATGGCTTACGTGGAAGGAGCTAACTGAAAGAGTAACACACACGTACCTTTCCTTGCAAAAATTGTACCATGAATAATTTATGTTCTAGCCCATGCTGTAAGGATACACAGACGTTAATGTAGAAATCCCATCCAATTCTGTCTATCTTACAATATCCTTATGCTGTCAGAAACTCATGGGAAAGTCCCCAGTTTAGTCATCATAGTTTCGGATGCTCTCAGGATCTGAAAAAATTATGAGAACGAGTGATAATATCTGCTGTCATTGGCTGACCTTTCCAAGACAATGCTGGGAAAACATTATTTAGCAAAGGAGATATGTGAGTTGGGTCCTTTCTGTGCATGACAGAATAGCATTTTAAACAGTACTAATTCTTAAGATATTTATTGTCAAACCATTTCCACTTCCCTTTTTTCCAGAAAATTATGTTTCTGAATATACCCACAGGCACAATTTAGAGAATTTTTAACAAGAATTTTCTTACCCTTTCTTCAATGCATAGCTGCCATTTGAAAAATATTCATTTCAAGACACCCATCATGAACCTGAATATCTAGATTTAAAGTATCTCCCTATCTAGGAAATCTGAGGTTGTAGTCTTGCGCAATGTAGTCTTGTCTGCTTCAGGCTTTCCTGTATAACGTATATCAGCTTTTAGCTGTTGAGTAGAAACAGTTGTTGAAAATAAGGAGCAGTGAGGAGAGGAATTGGATTGCTGAACTCTGTTGGAAGGGCTTCCAGCTGACATGTAGCAAATACTTCTCATGGCTCTTCCATCACTCAGTGAACCCAACTGGGTTTCTGTAATTTTCCACAACCAAACCAGACTTTTGTAGGTCAATAGCCTGGATGTACAAAATCTTCAACACAAAGCCCAGAAAAATCTTGCAATAACTCATGTGACTGAAATTGTAATGTAGACATACTCCTAAAAGCCATTTCTTGTAGAAAGTCACCTTTAGAAAATACTAAAATCACCAACCATTAATAATGAGGCCTACATTGCAAACTAGGCTATATTAAATCCTCAGACAACTTTTCCAATCAAAGGAAGAAAAAAATGATATATAGTCCTAGTAGTGTTTTCTATCTTTATATAAGTTATTAATTTGTATACTTAAAAAAAAATTGAGTCCGCTCTCAGGAACACTTTATATTCTCTCAGCCTTAAAAGTGCTCTAGCTATGGCCTGCTAACTCTTATGGCCATGAAGAATGCATGTCTTGGTTATAAATGGTATCCACTTTAGCTTCATAGCTTAGAGCTGAATAAACACAGAATCACTGAATTGTACTCAATGGCTCTATTTATACTGTATTTTGTTAGCATCTGACATAAATCAAGCGTGATTTGATTGACTATACCCAAAGTAGAGCTGGAATAAAATAATGAGGGCGTTTGTTAGATGAGCTGCCAGTCTTTAGTAGTAATGACATTTAACGTAATAGGTAGCAGGTAGGTTAAAATGTGCTTTTTATTTGTTGTACATACATTTTATAAAAGAAAGATGTAGTAAGGCCCAGGGTGCAATTTTTCACACCACCCCTCCAGATAGGAAGCTAATTAAAAACAAGGCAAAAAACTGATCTTGAATGAATGCATTGGCCATTGTTTAGTGTTATACAGAACTGTACAAAAAAGATCATTAAATTCCATTCATCACTTTGGCTTTAAATTGATGCAAAAGACTTGTACTTCTGTGCATAAGGTAGAGGCTAAGCAGGAAGGATATTAAATCAGTTTGAGAGTCTTGGGAAAGAAAACATTTAGCAAGTGAAATAATAAAGAGCGGAATATGATAACACCGCTGTAAGGAGTGTTAGCTCGTTTATTTTGAATGCAATTCTGAAAGGATAAGATGGAGGTAATATAAATGTTAATACTAAAATCCAGAGGGTTTGAAATTTTCAGTGGAAGTGCTTGGTGTCATTGCAATAACCACATGCATTTTTATCATCTTCATGTTTAAAAGTCTCTTTTAAAAAAGTCTGGTTTATAAATTTTAGAACTAGTAACTTATGAAATTGTAAAACACTATTTTAAAGTATACTTTAAGCTAGAACTTTAAGTTTTAGATTTTGAGTGGCTACTAAAGTTTAGTGTGTATTTTTTTTGTTTTGTTTTGATTTTTTTTGTATGTGTCTGTGTGTGAAAAAATGTATTAAACTTCTTTTTTGAAAGCCTCTCCAAGTATTGGATAGAACAGCTGAACAGTCTGTGAACAACTGCACTTTGATACTAATTAACTGATTTGCGTAAAGCTATTTTCTACAGGCATTGAGAGGACACAATCATTATGGTCATAAAAATTGACTTCTGTTTGTTACATGCGTTTCAACTGGAGTCATAAAAATTATTCTTGGCTCTCATGTGTGCATGTAGCTACAAACTGCTATTAACACTGCCACTTGCACTTTGTCATAAAATACTAATTGCTTATTGACCAGGTCACAGAATTTGGGTAAAAAGTATATCTAATACAAGTAATGAAGTCTAGAACTCAGTCTGCCTCATCTAACACTACATATTGTGGTTTAAACCCTGAAAACAGGTGCTCTGCCCCAGACCCGCATCCCACACCAGAGTATGGGTCACAGAGGGGCTGCTTGCACAGCTTCATATTTGAGCATCTGTTTGCAGGATCAGAGCAGTCCTTGGGTAAGCATGATTTACATGAGCCTTAGAATGGCCCTAGAGAGGAGAGAACTGACCTAGCATGGGACTTTCAGTCAAATAGACAAGCAAGTTGGGTCCATGTTACTACCACATAGTTTCAGCTTTTATTATTAAATATTACTTATTTTCCTGAATAAGACTTCCCCACAAAGGTGCTGGAAAAGGCAGGAAATTTCAAGGGAATCAGCAGGGATGAGGAAATGGCCTAATGAATTAGTGCACTGGCTTCAAATTTCTGTGGCATCCAGATATCTAACAAAATCTAGTCATCCCCAAGAGAAGAAAGTGCTTTCACAGAGATACAGGTGGAGGTGAAAGGCAAGATGAAGAAGGAGGAGGGAAAAGAGAAAGGACAGCAATACTTTCAAAATGCTACCTTTGCAACATGTTAATAATCTGTGCTGCCATGTATTTGTGTGTTTTATTCACTGTTGTGCTGGCAGTGGGTCTGGCACGTGTCTGCAAGTTAACTTTACTACAGCGGGGGTGCAGGTGGGTCTGTATCCTCAGCATCCCCTCTCAACAGGGCCTGTTTCACATGGACCAAGGAAAAAGACTCCTTTAATTGAATAAATTGGGGATTTTCAAGTCACATATCAGGATCTTCTGAAACTGGAGAGTCCCCATATGGCTGGAAGGGCTGGGGAGAAAGATACAACCAAAAATTGCTGTTCAAAGGAATTAAAAATACATGACGGTGGTTTTGCTGGTTTGAGAATAGTTGTGGAATATAAAACCTTACACTTAAGTTGGTCTCTACAGGAGATGTTGAGTATCTGAACTTTTCTTCTTCATCACAAAGAACACCAGCCTCTCTGCACAGTGTCCTGGGGCAGTCAGACTGCCTGAATGTTTGGAGGGCAGGTGAAAACAAAACAAAACAAAAAACAAACAATCAAACAAAAACGGTTTCAATCTCTGACCCCTTTTGATTGCTGTTGCTCCTGGAGATCATAGAATCACAGAACATTTTGTGTTGGAAGGGACCTTAAAGATCATCTGATTCCAACACCACTGCCACGGGCAGGGACACCTCCCACTGGATCAGGTTGCACAAATCTGATATCCAAAAGGACTTGGGAATACACAAGAGAGCTGACCACAGCTCTAGTTCTATGTATTAGGAGACATTTTGATGGAAGTATCAGCCATTTGGACCAATTTGGTCCATTTCAGCATGTTTAGATGTAATTTACTGAATCAGTTGTCAGAGGAAAGCCTGAGAAATGTCCAAAAATGGGTCTGACTCCATCAGAGGCAGAAATCCCCATCAAATTCAGGGAGGTGGTAGGAGAGCAGCTTTGGCCTTTTCCATTCTGATGCTTCTAAAGCCGCTCTATCTTGATTGCACTTTATTATGGCTGAATGGGCAATGACCTGATTGCTGCCTAACAAGGCATTATTATCATACCCAACATTGGACTGAGCACCCATACTTGACCACTGATAATGAGAAAAAATCATAGAAACCTGTTGCCATGCTGCTCAGTTTGATGCCTGCATAACTCTGATGTTTGGCTTGTCAAAGAAATTTGAAAGACATTGAAGATAGAAGCATCATTGAAGAAGGTTGCCCACGGAGGTGGTGGAGTCACAATCCCTGGGGGTGTTCAAGGAAAGGTTGGATGTGGTGCACAGGGACGTGGTTCAGTGGGTGATATTTGTGGTAGGGATACGGTTGGACTAGACTATCTTGAAGGTCTTTTCCAACCTTAATGATTCTATAATTCTAGGACCTAGGAGAAAACAGACTTGCCCAAAGTGCAGGAGGTGGAGAGGTGCAGTTCCAGGTCACTGTTCCTAGTGTTCCTGGACAGGTCACTGTTCCTGTGTTCCAGTTAGTGAAACATGGCTATAGATCTTCCAAGGATATCTTATCAACAGGGACCCTGGAATTTGGTTTTGCTTTTAACAGGAAAAGGAAATTCATTTCTGAATTTGAATGGGAAGAGCTCTTGCTAATAACTCAGGGTTCAAGCGAGCTCTTGGTCTCAGAAGGGCTAGCTTCATAGTCCTTCAAGTTTTTTTGATTTCTGATTTGGATGTGTTGATCTTTTATTATTACTAATTTTCAGCTGCATTTAGAAAGTCTGATTTTCAGCACAGAACCCTGAGTTCTTGAAATCTGTCCTCTATTAAAGTGTTTCACATTACATATCCATATTTTTCAAGATTTTTGACTTGAGATGAGCACCTAATCTTTCAAAATTCAGTGTGCCATGAATTGAGCAAGATTATAACTCACCAGTATCTGCTGTTTAAAAATGTGATTTGATTTCATTTAAGACAAAATTTGCAAAGTCTTGTAGAGTTTCATGTTTTTAATATACTATCATTTTATTGAGAATTTGGTGTTTTAGTCTTTTAGGTAGTTTTGAAAATATCACCCTTAATTTTGTCTAGAATTATTTGATATTTCCTTCAATGAAGTCTATGCATCACTGTGTAACAGAATTCATCACCGGTGTTATGTTCTTCCCACCTGCATGCAAAGCAGAACTCTTACTCTTTGCTTTATTTTCCCTGCTCTGTATTTCTCTTTTGCGGTGCATTTACCTCAGTGGCTATTACCATGGTGTTCAAGTCAATAGAATGTCCAGTGTCCTGTATAATATAGTCCTCATCTTTTTCACCCACAGGCTTTGATTTTGATCTAGACACTTCCACCACAAGCCCATACTTAATGATTAAATTCTTCATATTCTTTGCACAAGCTCCCTATTTTCCTTTCTGATGCATTCAGGCACTGTGAATTGTTCCCTAAAGCCAAATCTATACTTTTTATTGTTATGTGAATATTCTGCTTATACTAGATATTACACTTTTACTTCCTATTCAATAAATATCCGTGACACTCAGCAATGGGTATTAGTCTGTCAGAACACTAATTTATGATAAGAATAGTGTAATATCAATAGGTTTATGGATCAGAAATGTGTAAATATGAAGTTCAAGTAGGGGCTCTTCTGTGAGTTAAATTCTGTCTAAACAAACATTCCATTCCAAGATTTAGTAAATGCTGTTTTATCTTATGTTTCAAAGCTGATTTGAAATGTGAGGTGATTTATGAACTTCAGAGACTCTGAATTTTTTTCTTTTGCATTTTGTGACAATATAAAAGCTGCCAGGTTGCTGAGGATGAGAATACATTTCAGTTATTTCATGAGGGATATAGCTCAATATTAACTTTCTGGTCTGCTGTCTTACTGAACACTGCCTGTTCCACTGACAGTTCATTTAGATATTGTCATGGTGTTGGAAGCTTTAAAGGGGTTAATGAGGTATTTATTCCATTATTGTTATTGGAAATTACAGTGTCTAGAACACTTACACAAGAAGATTAAAGATAGATGCTTTAGACCACTTTCTATAGTCTGATAGGCCATTATTTTCTGGTTCATAACACAAAATAGTACTTTTCATCAAGAAGCTCATATTCTCTAGATGATTCAAAAATTCACAGACCAAAACCAATGTGAAGTATTAAGTTCCTAACACTTTTTTAACCCCAAACAAGTTATAATGCAAATGTTTTAATCGAACAAGGTGAAATTGTCACACATTTCTCTTTGTGAAATCTGGCAAGGAAAAGGGTGCCTTGAGAATTGGAGTAGACATTCCATAGCCTACTTTCCACTTACAGCTTAGCAGATATGGCAAACTCTGATGCTTCTGATGCAGTTATTCAGTTATTTATTGGTTATCTTGCACAAGATTTAAAATTTTTGTGTTTCTCTGATTTTCTATGGAAAGATGTTGAGTCTAGTTTTGCTATTTTAAAGTGGTTTCTTGGGGTGTTGAGCAACCATCTCACACTGGAAGGACATGGTCTGTTTGAGATATTTGGGATCCCATCTAATATGTATTCATTATTAGCAGAAAGTGCCAGATGTGGTTTTTCAGTCCTGAGGGTGAGGAAACCATTCTATACCCCTTTATCCTGTTCTGGTTGCATGAAGTAGTGATGGAGTGACCAGAGCTTTGTAAGGGCTTTCTTTACAGTTGAAAATTACTGCAGCCAATCTTTGCAACATCTTTCATGATCTCCTGGAATATACTGTAATATCAACAATGCAGCCAGTTGTTTCACTAGATGATAGGTAGCTCTTGGTAAGTAAATACTGAGCATGTCTAAGAGCAGCTGTAGAGACAGATATCTAGAGAGAAGAATATCTCCATACTTGCAGCTAATCAAAAGCCATCTGGGCATGGTCATATGCAACCTGATGTAGGTGACCCTGCTTGATCTGGTGACCTTGCTTGAGCAGAGCCTGGACGAGATGACCTCCAGAGGTCCCTTTCAACCTCAGCCATTATGTGATGTTGTGACATGCTCTTGAAGGCTCTCGTGCTCCTTTGCAGCTCAAGGTGCACAGGATCGGTAGAAGGCACAGCAAAGGACATGCAGGAGAAATCCCAGGGCTTCTCCCTGCAACTCCTTTCAGCTGCTCAGCTCTGTTGAGAAGCATGTGGCCCTTCTCTTGATGGTGGGACTTATTTCCCAAACTATTTGTTGTGAAGCAGCAAGCATGGCAGTGTTTGATCCCTTACTCACTCTCAGCCTGGACACAGTTAAGGGCTGCATAGTCCAAAGTGGATTTTATCCATAATGCACTGCCCTATGTGCATCACCTCAGTCCAGCTCAGAATATCTCTGAGCCCATGGGTAGGTCTGGCACTCGTGACACTTGATATCATCTCTTCTAGAGCATCCTTCCTTCTTTGCCCTAGAATTTTCTTCCTAGATGCTTATAAGCAACATCCTGTGGTCAATTAGAAAAAATTAACCTGTTAGAAAGAAACTTTGGTGCATCAGAGGTTAGAAAATGGACTTTGCATTAGAGAAGACATTCAGTCAACATTTAGTTTACATGCTGAGCCTTACAGGAATACTTGAAAAAGACAGCAAGATAACAAACTGCAAAACAATATGCTCAAGAGCCAAGATATATTGAGAGATATTCATGTAGCAGAAAACAACTTCATTGTAACAGAAATGAGTTTTATTTTCACACAGCAGTACAATGCATAATCTGATGCTTTCTCATAAAATAACTTTAACATCTTGAATAATGTTTTGGAAAAAGAAAACTTCAACTGAGAAAGTTTGTGTTTAAAAACAAAACTAAACCATTTCTGGATTTGGGAGTTGGATTTTTTTTTTCCAATTATGAAGTGGAGATAGGTTATAAATCAGAAAAAAAAAAAGTATTTATAGATGATACACAGCTAGCAATACCAGTTTCTACTGGCCAGTACATCTGTGTGACTATTTCATCTTCCATGGTAACTTAAACACAAGAAAAAAGCCTTTACAGTTCAGGGCACTGCTGCATGGCCAGAGATTGAGTGGGTTTGTAATAATTCATAGACCTTTCACTTTCATTTTTCTATTGTTGAGGTATTGCATTCTGCTATTAAAATGGCTATGTGAATTGCCTGGTAGAGTGTATATATTCTACCTGCTCAAACAGATAAATAGAGAGCCACAGAAAGCAGGGAATTCTTAGCAGCAGGTATTCTAAAGAATTCAGAGAGAGAATAGCATCATGTTTCCTCCTGTTCTTTCATTGTTTTTCAGGTAGGATCTCTGAAAGAATGTAGGCTAGCAAGCACTATTTTTAATTGCTTAGGTACTAGCCTAAGCTAGTGTGCTTTTCTTTTGGTGCTAATTAAAACAAGACAGCCTTGTAGTGGAGCATGAATCCTCAAGTGGTTACAAGGTTGGATAAAGTGTTGAGAATTTGTTGCCAGGTCTTTGTGTCAACAGCTTGAGTATGTCTGGAGTGCACTCTGCAGCAGCAGGTGGACACAGTTTGCGGTCAGTCCAAGTTATGTTAGGATCTACCCAGTTATTCACTGTCATCACTGTTAACACTCTTGCCTGTGATGACAGTATCCAGAGTACCAGGAACCCTGATGTAGAGCACTTGGTAGAGCAGCTGGGAATTTCTGGTGCTCTGTCTTTGTCACAGTCAAAACTCTACCTTGCATTTTTCTGTTTTATTTTCAGAATGTATTGATTTCCCTGCTTGGCTGGCAGGAGCCTGAAGGAGAAAATGAGCATTTCTGCTGGGAATTTCATTCTTAATCATAGACAATGCTTGTCTGAGACTTCCAGCTATAATAGAAAATGCTTTCATTTGTCCATTACAGATAACTGGAAGAACTCAGTCTGGAGAGGTTCCTGTGAGGAGGCAATATGTGTTTATTACTATCCCTACTATATATAGGCTTTGACTAGTTTGCATGCATGTAATTGCAGCAAATTGTAGATCCAGCATATGGGTCTCTGAAATAAAGAGAATGTTGGAGACTCAATCCATTGTGAATACTCAAAATCAGATCATGTCAAAATACAACTTTTTGGTTGAACTTTTACGCTACTTCCAGACAAATACTAGGGGTCTTATTTCCCAGTTTAAACCACTGTACTCAGGGCAAAAAGAAAAGCTGAAAGGTAGTATCTTATTTATAAGCTGTTTCATTCCTCAAGTGAGACATAAAGTAAGCTGAAAAAAAAGAAAAAAGAAAAAAGTTCCTTAGTTTTTGTCTCCTCAGACTCCAGTTTCTTTATCAGTGGTCACAGCCTTCCATTCTCAGAGTTCCATAAGGGGTTATGAGATGTTGGCCTTCAGCCTTCATAAAAATAAATGAATAAATAAAAAAAACTGCAAGGCTTTGTGCAGACTGAGGAACGTAATTCACTGGTGTCCACAATGCATGTTAAGACCCATGCATGTTCCTACTAACAATGTCATGATCTTATTGTCATCCTCATAAACCTCCAGGCAAGTCTGCAAAATATCTATTCATTCAGCATTCTTTTATTTTTTTCTCTTTTTTTTTTTTTTTTAAATAAATCCTAAATCTTGCCCTTGCATTTTACAGACTGATAAGTGCCCTGACATTGCAGAACCCAGAGTAGATTGTATCAACCTTCATTCTTTCCCTTGCAGGTGTAGCCTTGCAATATGTGACATGCCATTCATAATATGAACAGGAATGTACAATACAGAATACCACTCCTTTGTTACTGGATGGAAAATGAAGCTCAATTTTTAAATTGATTTTGGGAGAGGGACGGAAGAGAATAAATTGGTATTTATTAATTTCTGTTGTTAGTAAAACCCATCACTTCAAAATTTATAGAAATGCCCATCTTTGGAACTCAGGCTGTGTCTGTGTGAAGCTGTACTGGTTCCCACAATCCAGGTGTTGGCCCTCTAAGTTATTTCTGCACATGTTATACATTCAGATGTAAATAACATATAATAAGTATTGCTCTGTGGGCTGGCAGCATGGCATATCAGGCCCATTTCTCTGTTCATGCCCTGTCATATCCATAAGGAACAGCTTCAGTGAAGTCAACAGAGTTAAGATAAGGTAAAAATATTTTGAATGAAAGACTGGGCTACACTCTGATTAAGCTTGATTCTTGATTAAGCTCCTACCAGAAGAAATTATCCCATCCTATGTCCTTGCAGTTACTGTAATGGGAACAGATGCCACTAATATTTTTTTTAAATGCCCAATTATTTAATCTTACATTTTAAATCATCATAAATGATCGGTTACACCACTAAAGTCAGTGGTGCTAAGACAGTATCAGGATACTGTAAATGGAGGGAGGCTCGTGAGCAGTTCAGCCTAGCAGGAAAATGAATTGTGTTAATTCAGTAATGATTTAAATACATTTGGGACTTATTTTGTATGTGTGGTGTGTAGGATAGGCCTTCAGTTAACTACATTGCTCTAGTTCCACTGATGTTCCTGGAGAAGGGACAATTTATACAATATGGCTACACTTTTCTTTTTATGACTGCATGAATAACCTGGAATTTAAAAATATTTTGGTCCAATTCTTGTATTGGGACAGTTGCATATCTAGCTTATCTATTCATTTTTGAATACTTAGAAACTTTGCATACATATTTGCTACATTTGCTGTTGTAGCTCAAACTTTGCTAGTTAGGATTATACGAAGAAATTCTTCTGGCTGTGGTAGTCTTGCATACAAATATGAAAGGGAACAGTCCACACAAGAAGTCTGCACTGGCAAATGTTACAGCCTGAGAGAACTGGAAAATGGTGTTATTTCCATAACTCACAGAAGAATATACCACAAAAATATTAATCATTAAGAAAACAACTAAAATAAATCTTTTGCTAGGGCATATGGCTATGTCTCTCATGCAAAAATTGCAACTGACTTCAATAGGAAATCCATTCATCATCTTCAAGATTGAATGGTATTATTTCTACATTGACCTGTATCTTTAACCAATTTCATACAACAAAATCTGATCTTTATATATTTTTATCTTTTACTTTTCAGTAATGGAATTGTAACAGAGGTGTGTATTTGAAAGAGTCTATTTCTACCAGTGATGACTGTTAACTACTGGGTTAATTTTTTGTTGCTTTGTAATTGAGTAATTAATATCTGGAAAGTAGAAGCAAAGTCCTGCAGGAACTGTATGAAGAAATGCATTTTGGATGGGAACAACATGCTCAAGATGAATTTTGTTGTCCTTGTCAAATGATTTGTGGTTTTCACAAAATCTTCATAAGTTACATCTGAAGACTTTGACTTTTATGAGTGCTGGGTCATAGCCAGTTTCCATGGCTATGGAAATCAGGTGTCTCAAGAATTCAGTGTTGAGCATTTTGCTTTGAAAGGACTGGCTCAAATGCAGCCATGAGCAGTTACTGTTCTGCTCATTGTGTTATATGGCAGCTGTTCAATTGTGCATCTGCAAAGAAATTCAATAGTTTCAATACAATTCCCTGGGCTGGTGTTTACTTTATACATTCCACCCCAAACAACTTCTGTGACTATCACAGAAGAAATAAAATTACAAAGCACCCTCTCGTTTCCTTAGACTGGTTCCCCAAGCCATGTCTGAAACATATTAGTGTGTTGATGTGATTTTCATGACTGATAACTGTGTCATTAAAGGCTCAAAACTAATCACTGGATATCAGTATACTTGGAGTAGTTTTGCTTGTTTAAAAAATTGATTAAACCCATCTTTAGGTAGAACATCTATTGGAAAAAAAATCTGAAAGAAAATTGATTTTGATTCCTTGTTACATAAAAAAACAGTGATCATTTCTTCCCCTTCTACTAGTACATAATCAGACATGAGCTAGAAGATCAGTAACAAAATTATTCTGCTTTTAGCTGCTAGCATGCTTCACTCAAACCAGAGCTTATAAGGCAAGTTCTCTTGACCTATTTTCTGTCGCTTGCTAGGTTTTCAAGAATAAAAGACAGGAGCCAGAGTGGCTGCACCAAAACACTCATGGAAAGCAGTAAGTGATCTGAATCTGTTATGTGCAGTGGAGAATCAGCTGTGAACAACTTTAAGACACCCTAGTCTCCAAGCTATGCATGATTTATGGGGGTATCTAACCCTAAGAGCAATGTGAGCAGACCACTGCAGTGATTAAATCCTATTTGAATGTTTTGTTAGGATAGTTCATGACAGGACAAAGGGCTCCTTATTCCCTTGTGACAACATCTCACACACAGCATTCCTCCCTTGCCTTTCTCTCTACTAATCACCCCTAAAAGCTAAATAACAGGTTTCTGAAGAAAGCCTGAAGGAGGAGTCCTAAGGCAAATGCTTAATGCCTGATCTCCCAGACACAGTGCTAATTAACTGAATCTTTAAAACATCATGATGGGGATTTTCTCCATGCAGGTATTATCAATTATCCCATGTATTCAAGAGCTGCAATTCCCGGTAATTAACACCATGCATTCATTGCAGAGGACAGGACTGAACAAGGGGAAATAGCTGCCGGAAACATGAAAATCTCAAGTTAAATTGTACCTTTGAATAAAAGAGATCCATACATTGAAGATCAAGACAAAGAAGTGAAATATGCTCTGCATGGGATAAACATAGATAGCAAGTGATAAGGATATAGGGAATAAAACAGCCAGACACATTGCATTTCCAGGTTGGCATCCACACACTTGTGCATACACATTTGCACATGCAGTGCCATCACACACATTTTCTGTCTTGAAGTTAACAGGGCCATGGGCAGCTACTGATGTTATGAGCCACCAGCTTCACAGGTGACCAGGAAAAGTTGTCATGCCTGCATTATCCTAAGATTTATCTTCCTCAGTGAGACTGCATGCAGGTGGCACTGAGGGCTGTGTGAGCTGGAAATGGCAGATGAGCAGTGTTTGTTTGCTGCTAACTGCTAACCTGTGTCCTAGACCTCTCTAAAATGGGACGCTGGAAAGCTGAACTCATTCTGGGACTCATTTGTCACATCTAGATGTGCATAAAGTGAGAAATTAGAATGTGCAGCTAAGACACATTAATGCTACCTTGATGCTAGTCTCGTTACCGAATTAGTGATAGGCTGCACCATATAGGTATTTCGGTGACTGTGGATTTAGATGGCTGTTTGCAACCAACTGTAAAGATTAGGCCCTGGGCTCAAACATAAAGACAAGATATACGGGGTCTGCTGATTTTCCAAAAAAGTAACAATCATTCTCTTCTTCACATCTCTTATTCAGTTGTTGGATACAGTTGAAACTAGACCTTGGGCACAACTAAAGGTCTTCCGTGTTCATGAGCAAAGGGAGTGTTCATGTGCACCACCCGTAAAACTACATAAAACACAATTAGTACTTTAAAAAAAAAATGTTGTAATGCAAAATTCTTAAGAGGGATCATTTTAAAAGCACAAGATGTGCAAAAACGGAACACCCAGCACTAAAACTGACTGGAAGTTTTCATGAGAAGGTTCAAGATTGTGTGATGTGAGTGGGACCTGGAAGCAACTAATTGTGGTCCGGGGATTGACTGTAGTTACCCTTTTCTTGCTTACTCCACGTGAAGGCGCTGGTGATAATATTAACAGGATGCTATTTTTAGTTATCTCAAGAGGTTTACAAAGCTGCATGTTATAAACTGTTTGTGATATTGCCACAAGCACTTATGTTATTGACTGTAGATATGGTTTGGTTTTGGGAAAATCCTTATTGCCAGCTGTACTGCTGTTGCTTTTGAAAGCCAGAAGTGTCAGCTCCAAATTTTTCCCAAATGTTTCTGTTAAGTATGGAGTTGATATAAAAAAAAAAAAAAGTAAAAAATAAAAAAATACAGTAAAAAATAAATGACGTTAAAGAATATTGAAAGCATGAAGCGGTCATTCTGTACTGAAAACTGCACTGCAGAAGTTTGGATGATCACACAGTTGTCAGTTTTGCTATTCAGAAGCATATATCTTTCAGGCAAGGCAGGGTAGGCTTAACATGGCCTCAAGCTGCACCATGACGCCACCATGAATGATGTCTTATTATTGACCTGAACTGATTATTTCAGAGAGATTCTTGTTATGCTTAAACCCCAAGACCTAACATCACTGGGCAGACAGTCAGTGTTTTAAATCTTAACAGGTGGTACAGTTTAGGCCAGCCAAAGAAAATTATCTTTGAAATTTATTCACTGTAAACTTTCATGAATTTATGATTCAATGAATCAGTTTTTCCATCAGCCCCTCTTACTTATTTTATCCTCCATGACACTTAAATTGTACCCCTGTTGCAAATGCTACCCAGAACCTATAACTTTGGTATGCTGTTACTACAAGTGAAGTCAGCAAATTGTTCTTACATTTGACTTAGTATCTTAACTTCCAGAGTGTGGCTTATGCCAGTTCTGCCAGTGATTATTTTATTATTATTATTTATTTATTTGGTGAAAGTTCCCAAGCTCTGGACTTAGATCCTTGTTGCACTATGAATGGTACCCATATAAAGGAGAGGCCATACCTGGCTACACTTGAGTACTGAAAATTAGAAAAGTGTTTAACTAATGTTTTAAATTGTGACCCTACGGATTTTTCTTTCATTTTCCCTTACTCTGTTCCATTCTCTGCATTGTTAGCTGCTTTTTGTTTGTTTGTTTTAAACAGGCAGAGACATGTACACAGGCGTGTACATGTGTGTGTGTACACACAGAGTAACCAGTGAACAGCATAATGATGACAGTAATCTACAATAATCTCTTTGTCTCCTGGGACACACATGTTAAGTAATTTTCTGGTGTTTTCCTTCAGTGTGCTTTTCTCTGTCCCTCCTTCCTGCAAAGGGGAGGGAACAGTTCTGGTGGTTTTGTTCTGGTGTGGTTTTGTTCGCTTTGCATTTGTTTTCCCCTTGAATCAGCTTGGGGTATTTTTTTTTTTTTTCTCTTTCCTGTGAGTATAGATCAACATATCCCTAATAAACCTGTTAGTTCTGCTCATGTGCAATTTTAGTTCCCTGCACCCTGTTAACATAGACTCTTAGTGCAGCTGGTGAGTTTTAAAATCATCTTGGAGTGCTTCACTGGACTGAAGAAATAATTAATTGAAGGCTCTCAGCACGTGCTAAGTAGCTTGGTTGAGTCTGAAGATCTGAACAATTGCTTTGTTTTTTCCTTTCCTTATCACCATTAGCCATTTTCACTGGATAGAGATACAAAATAACTAGCCTTTACAGTGAGCCATTAAACTGTCATTTGGGCAACTGTGCATGAAGAGGCATCAGATAACGGTCAGTGCTGGAGTAGAACAGGGTTTGTGAATCATAGCTGTCTCCACTGTACTTAAATCACATTCACCACTGGAGCAGTCAAGGGTTTCATTAAAGGGAGAAGCATTCATCTAGAGAAATATATCCAAAAAATGAGAGTAAATAAAAGCCTTACATTTTTCTCTATTTCTCTTCATGTTTTATTTACCACAGTGGGGGCTTAACAAGGTAGCAAATGTAAAGAGCAGTGAGATAACCATGCAGAAGAGGATTCTGAAAATGAACACGGTGACATTTTAAAAGAGACATTCTACACTGAGGCTGATTTAGGGTTGTTTTCTTTTTTTTATTAATATTTTATTTACACAGCACTTAAGAGGATGGTGGAGGGGAAGCTGTGAATATATTTTGGTGTGCAAATCTGGCTTTAAAAAAAAAAGATCTGCCCCTGCAGAGACATTCATCTGGAAAGACAAAGTAATTTGTGTTGAGAAATAGGATCTCTCCTCTACACTTACAAACCACACAGAAAACAAAAATAGTTGCCTTCCTATTATCGGTGTTAATTAGTTATGTGATGTGGCACGTGAAGGTGGCAATCAGTGCACACCCCAAAATTGCAGTCTTTGCTCCCAAAAGGCTTGCAGTTTAAATAATGAAGGTCTCTGCAAGGAAACAAAACCCAGCAGGTATAAGGGGGCTTGGGGAAAGGGAAAGGGGCAACGGGCCAGGAGGCTATGACAGAACAGCCATGTGGCTTCTCCAATATGTCTCTGATATTTATGATGTGAGCCTTTTAATAAGGAAAAAATAAAAAAGGGAGGGGGAGGAGGGAGAGAATTGAAAGGGGTTGAGAGGGAAGAAAAGGTTTTGTACACAGAGGATGAGGTGCAAAGAGACCAGTTCTGAATTATTTCATGGCAAGAGCATGAAAAGCCCATGGTAGGTGGTGGAATAGAGGATGCTGGGGGTAGAAGGCTGTAGCAGTAAGGCAGACAAGGATGTACAGCATGCAAGGACCACAGACCTGCCTCTGACACCCTCATTCTGCATTCCCTCAGCAAGGCGTCTCCACCCACCCCCAGTCAAAAGTACTTTGATCCCATGGAGTCCTCACGAGCCACAGCTCCTTTGGTGCAAAAACATAACTCTTCCTGAGGGAGAAATGTCAGGGCTTCCCTCGCTGCTGCTGGCAAAGGGAGGGCAATTAATCCAGCCAGCCTCTTTTCCTAAGAGCAGATCACTCCTGCTGGCCTGGCAGCATTCACCAAGTTCTCCTCCTTTGAGCCAGAACTGCCCTTAATCTGCTTGTCAGGGAGGAGGGACCCCTCTGCCATAGCCAACATTTCCCCCACCTGGAAGGAACCCCAGCATGCCACCAGTACTTTGGGAAAAGGGGGCAGAAACTCCCTTTCTGGAGATTTATCCTCTGGACCTCATGCTCAGGCCTCTCAAATGTAATTACCAGCAGCTGGGTTTCATACAACAGCCTCTTAAATACCTAGAAGCTGAAGGCAAGGCATTGCATCACATTGCCTGCCTCCTTGAAGTGTTTTGCACCATGTTCTTAGTTACTGTGCATCATGAAATGGCAGGAGATGGTTGCAAACACTGCTAGATTCAGGATGGTAGGGCTGCACGCTTGCTTTGCAGGGTTTTAGAAAGTCCTGTTCACCAGGTATGGCTCTGAGGTTCAGTGGAGTTTCAGTCCCTTTGGGACCCAACCCTCTGGGGTTCATGGACCTAATTGTGGTTTAATTCCCTGCTGTCATAGAAACTGAAGCTGAAAATAGTGAATAGTTCAACTCAAACTCAGGATCCGGAATTTTTGTTACTCAGGTTTGTGTCTACATACTTCCCCTTGACTCCAGCCGGTCCCACTGTTCAGTATATAAACTGTATGGTCTTCCTTTAAGGCTTTTGCTGTGTCGGCAGCTTGCCTTGCTGCTTACTCTCACACGCTGCACAGGGAACCTTGGGCTGGCAGCACAGCCTGCCTGAAATCCGGGGAATGCTGCAAATGTGCTCAGCCCCACTTCCAGTGCCTGGACCTGCATGCTTGTGAGAGCACAAGCCATGAAATAATATCCTCTGAGGTGGATGAACAACTTGGTTGTGGCTGGAGTTGGTCACACAGCAGCTGGCCTCAGAATGTTCATGGCTTCGGCTTTAGCTTTTCTTTGAAAAAAGATAAAAAAAACCTTACAAGGTCTATTTTTTCAATTAAGAACTGAGGAAAGGTAAGGATATAGTTTCTAAAAATTAACACTAGAGACAATCTAAGCAGGAATTTACTCAGAGAAATTTTGAATTATACTCAGAGCTGAAATCTTGGCTCCTGGAAGCTGAGGATAAAACCCCCATGGATGCAAGTTGGGCCAAAAATGTCACCCTGAAACTAGGATTTCTTGTTGCCTCATCTTGCGCTGAGTGCTGTCAGGTAGTGTGTTTCTTTCTGTTCCACTGCACAGCCCTAATTCTACTCTACAGTGTTTCAGGGCTCTAACATTGTAAAATGTAGGTTCAAACATGATCTTTTTCCATAGGAATGTGTTAAACAGGCCATGAAAAGCTGGCATGATCAAAAGATGTTCTACAAAGTATTGATATTTCACTGCTTCTTACCTTGAGCTTCTCCAGTAATTCACCATATCAGAAATACAATATTTGTAAGTTCTTTTTCATAAAGGTCTTTATGGGTTTGGAAATTTAAACACCGCGAAGCTGAAGTTGAATTGGAAACCAAAAGTCTCTAAGCTTGTACATCTTAGAAAAAAAAATTCAATTAAGTGGGATTTTAGCAGTTTCAATAAAATTGGACTCTCCCTTTTCAAGATAAGGGCCCTATAGAGCTGAAGCAACCTTTATGTGGCAGGAATATCCACTTCTACTAAACGTATAATCCTAGCTCAGGATACAATACACACAACAGGAAATCAATGTATAGTAGAATCAATTTGAAAATATAAAATAAACTAATATATGAGTGGAAAATTGACTTCCTATGGATTAAAAGCAGCACAAATGGTAGAAAAATCTGGCTTTTTAACAGGATGAGGTGGGTGGTAATAATAATGCAACTGATTAACTAGCTGGTCTCTAGCTGCTGTGTGTTCACACAGATTTTTTTCTTTGGTAAAAGGATTCAAAGAGGAAATAATTTATTGGTGCACTTTGCTCAGTGTTTGTCATTGAAAGGATGCAAAGTGTGTACAGCACAGTGAAAAAAGGAAAAAAGTGAAAGATACGGAGTATACTATTTAAAATATCAGCCCCATAAACAGTGTAGGATTACTGCAGCAATCCCATTATAGCTGTGGGGATATATAAATGTTTCCATTATGATTATCATTGAGGAGTTTATAACACATCCATTGAGATTTTTATTTTTAAGGGAATTTAATGTTTGTGTAATGTGCTATACTGACAGTCTGGAAACTGGACGTCTCTTGTTTGCTGCCAGAACAGATATTTAGGCATAGAAGTAAAGCAGCCCCCAGTTTGCCCAGTGTCATCCTCAGACCTGCCATCAGCAGGTCCTTCTACATCTGATGCTTCAGGCCTTTCTTGGTCATTGTGATACCTCCCTGGTGACTGCTTTCAGGGAAAAACAAAGCAAGGACAAAACAGATCGAGACTAGAACACTATTGCACATAGGCTTCAGTGTTAGGTTTCTCCATTTTTGACAAGATGTGGAATGACACCATAAGCCTATTTTTAGAAAAAAATGCTTCATTTGCTCATGGGATGGAGAAAAAGTATAGTCTTCCTTCCTGAGGCTGAGCTGCTGTGACTCAAACAAATGTAGGTTTAAACATGTGGTTTGTCCCACTTACTGGAACATCTCCAAAAAGTATCATTTCCAGGTTGGTTGTACACAGAAAGATACAGATCTGTTGTATCCTGCAATAGAGATCCATCTGATGTGATACAGTGCCAGAAGAAGAAACCAGCTCCACATCTGAAAAAGTAATAAATCCCCCATAGCCTGGTGTTTTTTTCAGGAAGACGATGGAGTCCAGACAGACATCAGCCAGGAGGAAGCAGGAAGGTACCTGGACAAGCTGCTGTGGGAAACCAGGCAGCAAATAAGCCCACAGCCAGAAATGTGGCTGCAAGCAGCACATCCACAGATCTTCAGCAGCAGATAAGTTGCTTTGCCCAGGGAAGTTACTTTCCTGCAATCTAACATCTGTCCTTTTTGTCTCTGAAAAGACAATGTGTGGAGGTATGGTAACTTCATTTCAACAAACTATATGAACCTCGTAACATCCTCATATTGACAAACTCAAAAAGGCAGAAGAGAAACACTGAGAGAAGAGTCTGGCCATGGAAGAAAGCCAGAGGGAAAATCAACACTAAGTAAGGTATTGAGTAAATAATATATAGTAGCTTTGTCGGTGTGGGTGACTTGTCCTGCCCTGGGATTTCCATAAAAAGTACAAACACATCTTGCATTCATAAGTAAAGGACTTCAGCTCACCTGAAAAGTGAGTTGTGTCCTCAATGGGATTTGGGACCAATGCTGAGGAGCAGAAATACCAAACTCCCTCTATAGACTGCATGTCCAAAAGCAGATGGACTCAGTCCATAAGCTAGCATGTTTCACAGCTGTGGTAAATTAATATGAAAGTCACTAAGGCAGATGTCCATCATCATTCTGACTCTTACAGGAGTGGAGTTACTGTTGTTTTAAAATCATTTAGCTATCTGTATTTTAATTTTCTTTAGTTACCTGTATTTTTTCTCAACTCACAAGAAAGATTTGTGAGCAACATATGGAGAGGTGTAAAGGGAAGGAAGCAGGTTGCTAGCACTGTCTCTATGTGTTGGGATGGAGCTTCATGAGTTAGAGAAGTCAGATGATGCATGGACACAAAACTTTTTTTCCTGATCCTAGGAACTGGGCTTAGTCACCAAAAGGCATATTTGTGCAAAGTCACAGACTGTGCCAGAATAGGACCCATCAGGATACTCGGCTCCTATTGACTAAATTCTGTTGTGAAAAATCCTGTTCTTTAATTTCTGTGTAAAGCTCCCACTGATATCATGGGGTGGGGAAATGTTATTTTAGATTATTAATACCTGATATCATTTAAACTAGGATTGGTTCCTCTCTAAGAATGGGTTTGGCACCTCTGATCTAATTTCCGTGTACTGAGGTCCATAGAAAATGATAGATAGGCTGCACCAAGGCATGGGTCTTGCCATCCAGAAAGGCTGTTATTGGGTAAGAGTACTTCAGGATGTTAGAATGGTTATACTTTCGTGCTAGATTTATTCTGTTGCCTATACCTCACATAACAAATGACTAGTCCTTTAAACCGATCTTGCCATCAAGAAGAAACTAGTCCAGATTTTTCTTTGTTTGTAGGGATTGCAACATAAACACCCACAGCTGTCAATGATCAAGAAAGTGCCTTGCAATCTGTATTCGCTACAACTGGCAGATCATTTTGTACTCAGTAATTCCACGGCACTTTTCACTTTGCTTTATAAGGGTAGGAGAATCTCTGGAAAAAAAATGCATACCTAAGGAATATATATATTTTTAATGAAGACTAAATCTGCTAAACCTTCCAATTGAGAAGTGATGAAAACCCAGCTTGGTATCTTAAACAAGTCAGATAACCAAAAAACAGTAGAGACTTTTAACACCTTATTAGTTGCATTAAGAATTGTTACTGCAATTGATGTTACCAGGATGTGTGATGTATTCACATAATGAACTGCTTTTCAGCCATCCTGAGATGTCTCATATGTCAGTCTGGAGGCTGTGATTTTCCAAACAGATAGGAGTAATGAAGGTGTGTCTGGCACTAACTGAGCATGGAGCACATTTTAAAAAATGAAAACAATAATCATGCTAAATAGGACTGTTGGTTGAAGCCATTAGTATCTATCAGATGTGCTGTAGAAACATTGACAGAAATAGTTTAATATAACATAAAGGGTGGTTTCTAAAGTGTTTCAACCCTATAGGATCTGAGAGGTTTCAGGAGGCAGTCTGAGCCTTTTATCACTCTCCTGAGGTCCAGTCCTTTTTCAGGGACAGCAAAGACTGGGATTTGGGAATGCCACCCATCAGCTCTGAATGGACTGAGGACTCCATTGTTCCTGTCCTGATGGTGCTTCTTGTACTTGAAAGGGGTCAACAAATCCCCAGTTTTCCATAGGAGGTGGGTGATTAAATTTATTATAGGCAAGGAGCCATGTTAAGCTACATGAGCCTTGTTGTCACAAGGAGGTTTTGAGTAGCAATTTATTTTTTTAATCACTCTGCTAAAAAATCACTGTTAATACTAGGCAGAATAGTTGTGTATGCTTTGAAGGAACACATATCCAAGGAAGCCTTCTAGGCTTCTCCTTCCTCTAGGAAAAGGTGTAATGGCTTTAAACTAAAAGAGTAGGCATAGATTAGATATAAGGAAGAAATTCTTCATGATGAGAGTAGTAAGACACTGGCACAGGCTGCCCAGAGAAGCTGTGGATGCCCCATCCCTGGAGGTGTTCAAGGCCAGGCTGGATGGGGCTTTGGGCAACCTGGGCTGGTGGGAGGTGTCCCTGCCCATGGCAGGGGGTAACAACTGGATTGTCTTTAAGGTCCCTTCCAATCCAAACCATTCTGTGATCCTGTGATTCAGTGATTCAATGATTCTCAACCATGAATATAAATGGAGTCTGAGCTGAGATCTTGACTGACAAATGGCCATCACCACTCCATCCTTTGCACAGCAACCACTTTCTGAGCCTCAGCTTACCAACAATACAAGTCAGCTTGCCTAAACCTCATGTTAGCACAGGTTGTAGCATTATATTCATGAGGCACATGATAACACAGCTCCTGAAAATCATAGTGCCACACTGTAGGGTTTGATTATTATTATTATTATTATTATTATTATTATTATTATTATTATTATTATTATTATAGTTGTTGTTGTTGTTGTTAGTGTTATTATTATTATTGTTGTTGTTGTTGTTGTTGTTATTATTATTATTATTATTATTATTATTATTATGTGGCTCCCAGCCTGTTTCCCACTCATAAAATTATGCTTCAAAAACACTTGGTGCAGTAGGTAAGGACTCTGTGTTTTGTACATGGGAAAAAAATACTGTTGTATCAGGACACGCTGCTTCTGCACCTTGCTGGTGGATACAGGGTAGAAACAGGTCTCGGAAAGGAGATAAGTATTTGATAGCAGACTGTCCTGAGGGATTTAATGATCACAGCACAAACGGTGCAGTGAGTGCTTAAAGCCACATATTCAGCACCTTTCAAACCCAGAGAGAGGGTAGGGATATGCTCCTGAAGGCTGGTGTGAATGCCAATGGCTGGGATGCCTGTTCAGAGGAATAGGAATGATTTGAGTTGAGATCTGGCAGGATCAGATCAGCAAAAAACAAACCAGCAGCAACAAAATAAAGACAAGGGATTAGTTAAAGATTTTTGGAGGAGGGATTGCTAGAATAAAAAGCCCATCAACTGCTTTTAGAGTGCTTGTCTATTATACCTGGATTACATTTAAATGATTAAATACACATGGATTTTAGGGTGTTGTGATAGGGAAAGAAATACTAATGGGAATAAAAGCTTTCTGAGCTTAGAGGAGTCTTTGAATAGGATTTGATCAGACCAGCTGACCAGTCTTAAAGCACATTTTTAAAGTGAGCCCAATCCAGAGGTGGGGTTAAACACATTGTGAAAGAGTTTCTGAAGAGGAAACAGCATGCAGAATTCGGTCTCAAGTAAGTGGGAGCAGAGGAATATTACTACTATATCTAGTAGTATTTAGTATATAATACTATACATTTGTATGATTGTACTCAAATGTATATACATTATTGGTATTTATTATTTGTAGCTGCTGCTGTCATGCACTAGGATCCTCTTTTGCTAGCCACTGTGGAAACATGTTATAAAAAAATATCTCCACTTTATAGAGTTTATATGTTTTCAGAGGATGATCTGCAAATATATTGTTCCTATTGTTTTTTTACAGTTCTTCAGTATGGCTATAAGCACTTACAGAAATATTGATGAAGAAAAGAAATAAGTACAAGTTGGCATTCATCCAAGAAGATTTAGAAACCTAATTTATAAACATTTAGTAAATATGAATTAATCCTGACATGGTGGATTTTGTGCTGAGTTAAATAATCATACTTACAGTCTCTAATGCTCTTGGACAATAGGTAAATTAGTCCTTCATTAAAAAATCATGAAGGAAAATGCATAATCTGCAGCAATGCCCCAAGGAAAAATTACACTTATTTGAAATAAAATCACTATTGTTAGCAAATTTGTAGAGGCGTTTTTTTAATTTTATTTGGTTGTTGTTTTTCTAAAGGGTGTTATGGATCTTCCTGTAGATTGGCTCTATCGTGAGATTTCCAGTTGAGTGTATTAACTAAATACCCAGGGTTTAATTAGAAATCTGAGGTAGAAAAACTGTAAATCTCCTTTCAGTCATTTGTCTCTGCACTGCCTGCTTCTGAGCAGCAGACAAAACAGTATGTGCTTTTACATCTGATTAATGCTAACGAAAGCTGTGATTAAAACATCCTCGAATTCTTCTGTCATACAGCACAATTTAAAATTGTGAATTATCCTTCAAAACAGCACAAGTGGTGCAACTGCACATTAGCATAACAGCAAACCTTATTTACACAAGCACAAATGTTGTGTAAATTGGCCTTTAAGTGGGTTTTAAATGGCAATCACTTGGTAGGTGTTTTCAGAACTGCTAAATAAAAAAAAAATAGCTATAGTGCAATATTTTACAAATGAATACTTTTAATGGGCCTATTTTCAATTGAATTGACCATTAAAACAATGAAGGCAGAAAATGACAACAGTTATTTAATCTGGGATGCAATATAAATACTGGAACATTTTTGAATTGTTCAGCATCTTGTAGCACAAAATATTTGTGAAAGTCAAGTGGTTATTAAGCTTATGAACTCCCTGGTTTGCCTTTCTATTGTGTGCAATTGTAAGCTTGGGGAAATACACAGCTAAGGGGAAACAGAAATGTTTAGAATTTTTGCAGACCCTAGAGAGGACTAGGTTGTTGCTCTCAGCAGCTTCGGAGGGAGAGGGTTTCATGGCAGAAACCCGGCAGGTCTGCTCCTTAGCTGCCTGGCATGGTGCACCCCTGCAGGAAGCATTGCCTGAGCTCTTCAGGCCATGGGCCATGCCTTATTTTAATGCTCCAGCCACACTGCTGGTCATTAATACCATTTTTCATGCCATCAGATGGGAAGAGTTTTTTCCCCTCTGCTCTTACTTTTGTTCTGCATTTTGTTTGTTCATTGGAACACCTTAAATGTTGTGCCAAAATTGGGAACACAGTCCAGGGACAGCTACAGTCTGGAGATGGTTCCCATCCCAAGGAAGCATCTCTTGCTGTCAGTCTCCTCTCTGTGCCCCAGAACACATCCTGGGTGACTGATAGGTGACAGCAAAACTCCAGGTGTGGACATCACAGAATCACAAAATGGCCAAGGTTGGCAGGGACCTCTGGAGATCATCTGGTCCAACCACCCCATCAAGCAGGGTCACCTAGAGCACATTGCCTAGGATGGCATCCAGGTGGGTTTGGGATGTCTCCAGAGAAGGAGACTCCACAACCTCTCTGGTCAGCCTGTTCCACTGCTCTGTCACCCTCATGGTATAGAAGTGTTTTCTCATATTCATCTGTAACTTTACGTGTAGGCCACTGCAAGTGTGCAATAATGGCTAGAGGTCAACAGGAGACAAGAGTTTATACTGGCATTCGCGTTTTATTTGTCTTGGGGAATAGGTAAAGTGAGAGGATGGTGGGCTTGCCAGGTCGAACTGTTTTGGTGGCAGCGAAGAAGGTCAGATAGTAGCGTTGGCCATCCTCTGGTCTGAGACCTATTCAATCCAGTCTTTCACACTAACCTAGTGTATTAATTTTTGTGGGCAAAGTGGAGACTAAAGGAAACACCCATTGGAAAATGCGTGAGCAGACAAGATGACACAAAGGAAGACCAGCCATACTGTAAAACTTACCACAGCTGGGGAAAAGTAAGCAAACAGCAAATGTAACATCATTTCCAGTGTTTAACCTTAATTTTTCTCTGAAATACTCATGCTTTAAAGTGACTTTGCTTCCAAGAAGCTGGTTGGTTGTAGGACACCAAGCAGAGCCTTGCTTCCCACAGGAAAAACCTGCAGGTTCTGAACCTCAGCCAGAAACTCAGTGGTGATTAACGACTAACACACCAGAAATCACAGCTTGGTACCAAGCCAGAGGACAAATTGATTCTACCTGGAGAGAGAGAAGGCCCACAGATGAACAGCAGTGAGCTTGGATGCTGTGGGGAGCTGGTCCAGACTCCCTGAGGGACATGCTGTGTTGCATGGCTATGGATGTAAGAAGTTTCTCCTGGACTATAAGAGGGCTCAGCTGACTAAAACCTGATATTCTCCCTTTAATTTTGGACTGATTTCTATAAATAAATGGTGATTAGCTGTGTCACATGTTGAAGCATGCTCCTTCACAGGCTGAAGTAATTCACAACAGACAAAGAGCACAGGCAAACAGCTCAGGATGGAACACTGTGCTGATGGGACAGTGGTCTACATGGGGTGCACTCTTATCATATCTTAAACAGCAAAATGAAGTTGGATCCATTTATATTTTGAATTCAACAGATGAAGGGAATCTTCCAAAACTGATATCAAATCTAAAGAGTAGGAGGCTGAAAAAATAAAATTTCAACGGAGGAGATGTCATTTTCTATTATTTTCCAAACACCAATTATTCTGTCTGTGTAGTCTGGATCAGCCATTGGAATTACACAGCTCTAAAACTTGCGTGAAATCAGAAACATGATTGTCTTAGGCTTCATTCTCCGCACCATGTGAACAGGCAGCTCCTAATCAGGATGTTTAGAGGTTGTATGTCGTTGTATTCGAGTTAATATTTCAACTGATTCTGATCTGCTTGGATTCATATCCCTAGTGGCTTCTCACAGATGGAGGATTTGAATGAATCAGGCACTAATCAGTCCCTGATAAGACTTGGTGATGTTTGTCCTATGTTTGGCATTACTCCTTCTTTTTGTTTCTAATTTATACCTTTATGCTCAGTTGTTTCTCTCTGTTATTATTATTTTAATGTATTTACAGCCTACATTTTCTTTTCTGTTTCTCCCTTAGTGCCATCAAGGCTTGCATTTACAGTTCCTTAGTTTCATTTGATGCTGGGACACAGGCAAATGCTCATTTCTGTGGTAGTAGTTTCAGGCTTACAATCCATCAGCTGATGAATCCTGCCTTTACCCTAAGAATTTCTCACTCACGGTGTGATTGCTCCTGCATTATTTCAGTGCAAAGTGAACCATCGCAGACCACCTTTATTCTAACAGTGCCCTTATGGCTGTAATGCTCACTTGCCCTTCATTATCCTCTTAATGTACTACTTTATTTTCATTCTGATCTCAACGTCTAAACTTTAAACATTTTTTTTTCTTGATGAATGGATATGTTCGCCATTTCTAAGTTAAAAAAGGCTCATTCTTAGTAAAATCATAGTTTATGCACCAACAGGGTAGAGAATGAATTGCTCCCAAGGAACAATAATTACTTTGTCAAAAGCAAAATGAGATATGCAGGTAAAGTGATGATATTTTTGCTTGGAGTTCTGGGAAACAAAACTGGAAAAAGTTGCATAACTCCAGCCTTACAGTAGAGCAAGATAAAGTCAGTATGGACTCTCTGCAGGCAACCTGCCGCCATTCTGCACAGTTCTGATTAGCTGAAAAATTGGTCACTATTGATATCCTGAATCTGCATTTTACTTTGGGAATCTGCACATCTTAAAAGTGTTTTCTCAGACTGTTAACATATTGGAGAGTGCTTTGGGGTAGTGTGGGACTAGCTCCTGGTCCTGCTTTTTGAAGATGCTCTCCTTTTGGCATGTGGGGATTTCAGTTAATACTACCTTTTTTACTATGTACTAAGAGACTTTTACATGCGTGGTTTTGGTATTTGAATCATCCAGCCTTTCACAGAATCGAATCCATCCAAGTCTGTGACTTTACCAATTCAATAATATCATTGCAATAACCAGACTTCTGCTGATACTTTAATTGCATAATAGATCCCTTAGGCTCACAGATCTCAAGATCTGCACACATACATAGCAATGGGAGTTCCAGAACCACCCCCCCCACCCCACCCCCCCCCGACTTGTGTGCAGTAAGCCTAACCCTCAAAGGAAATGAAAGGGAATCCTGTTGGAGACATATCAGACACAACCAGGTAGCATCTACTTTATCATAAGTCATCATAATTTAATGTTCATTCCTTCTGAAATCTTTTAGATTCCCTTTTCTGTCTTTCCCTACTTGAGGGCTATTCTGAAATCTCACACCTCTGATGGTAAATTTCTTCTAATTTTCAGTCTAAATTTATTTATGGCCAATTCAAATTTTATTATTTGGCTATTATTTACTCATATGCATTTGCTGTTGTGCCAGCTTTACCTTTTAGCTTAAAAAGTTCTTCTGCATGCTGGAGAGGATGCTCTGTTGATATGTTTATAGATAGATCTATATTACATATCAACCTTCATTTTACCAGGCTAAGCAAGCAAAGCTCTCTTAAAAAGAAAGGCCTCCATTTCTCAAGATATCTTCATAGTTTTCGGTGTCCCAGTTCACTTTGAATTTATTTTTTTCTGAATGTGGTGTTACGAACTATATTCCTTTTTTAAGTTAAACTATGGTGCTAAGTCAGTGTACCCAATACCTTGTTAGTTTTGCTTTAAAAATGTCTTGTCTGATGCAGTCTAGAATCACATTTTCTTTGGCCAGAATTGTTAGAGATGGGCACTCGCACCATCAATCATGCTGGGACTAATTTTCATCCAGGTCTTTCCAACCAAGGGAAGATTCTGACAGACTATTTTCCTCTTTGTAGGAGAAACTCCTGTTATTAATCCCTTGACCACAATATTGTATTTTGGATTGTTTCAGGCATTCTTCATATGAATAGTTTTCCCAACTTTTTGTCACCAGCAAATTTTGAACATATGTGCCAATTCTGTGAATGAAATCCAAGAGCCAATAAAGAACTTGAGGACCTATGCTTAGACATTGTAGTGCCTAGCAGTTTAAGTGCCCAGCCCTTAGTGCATGGATCCCACTCTTGGGCAGACACTTTAAATTCATTGAAGAGGTCAAAGGGAGAGCATGGGCACCTTAAAATGCAGCCTCAGAAGGACCCATGCTGAATGAGAACTGCCAAGAATAAGCGAAGAGAGGCTAAGCATACTTTTGAGCTCGCTTGAAAATAACAAATAAATGTTATTTATTTCAAGGTTTAAGTCAAAATCCTATGTTCCTGCATTTATCAGGAACTTTGATCAGTTTGTTCTGCTGACTCCAATACCACCAAGAAGAGAAATCCTGCCAAGAGTCCTCAGGACCATACCAGCAAGCTGGCCAAGTTCAACAGCTTAAAAGCTACTACTAATAAAAAGTACTATTAATAACAACCATAATAATAGTAATCATGCATCCTTTAAGGAAGAAATATAGTCTGACTCACTCCTTTTCTTTATAACCTTTTTCATTGAAATCTTCTGTGCTGCTCCTCCAAAAATATTTTCTTTTCCAGAGAAAAGCCCTTCACTTTAGTCTCCTGGCGAAGCAGCTCATCCACACATAAGCTCGTGTAGACAGCAATCTCACTTTACAACTGGGGTTAATCGGTCATGGATGATGAGCTTTGTTTAATGAAGGACCATTTATACAGTGCCTTTTGAACATAGGCTCTACATTTTAACATTCAAGAGAAGGTAGAAGGAGGGTATCGAAAGGCACAAAAGGGGTTAATACCACAGGGATTTTTTTTCTTTTGTTTTTCCAAATAAGCACTATAAATTGAAGATTTGCTCTCAGGAGGGTTATTATTACTACATTTGCTGCATGTGCTTACTTTCTCAGCCCTGAGGTGTTAAAATGAGCTTCCATGCAGCTGCCCAGAAACCTGCAGCAGCCTGCATTTGTTCTAAGCAGCAGCATCTGCTCGAGACAAACATATCGAAAATTAACTGGCCATGTTGTGCATCTCCAACCCCAAATAATCTCTAAAATTCCCTGTGCTGTTCCACTGTTTTATCCTCTGAAATAATCTAAGGTCAAAGTGTTAATCACCTTCTTTACTATGCTTCTAAGTTAGCTTTTAAATTTTAGTCCTGTCATTTTTTATTTTTTTTTTTGTCCTGTGATACTGAAAGCAAAATAATAATAATTAAAAAAGAAACTTCACTTTCACTGTTCTGTGCTGCTACCCAGTGCTACCTGATAGACCTTTAAAGTGTCGATTCTGCATGACTAATTGATTGCTTCAGCTGGGGTTAATTAATTAATTAGTAGCAGAGCTGCATTAAAGATTGGAAGCATTCAGAACTCCCATAATGGACGCGAGCTTTATTAGTACATAAAATGAGTGTTTAAAATCCACACAGCAACTAATATGCTCTTGAGGCTTTCATTAAACAAACCTATAAAATTACTTGCTTCATTATGTATTTTAGTTACTTTCTTCACATTGTACGGTATCTCTTCACCTTTTTCTTTTGCCAGCCAGTTTTAAGTGCCTATTTGAAATCAATTTCTCTAATAATGGGCTTAATGAGCTCATCAATTAAGGCTGCCATAATGGAATGTAACTGTGTGGTTTCAGTTATCAGTTAAACTCTGGAACTAATTTCCATGCTTCATCTATCAAAAATGATTGGCTAATATTGTTTAGCTTCTGCTTTAGGACGATAGGGAGACCTCGGGCCCTTCCTCACTAATGTCCGAGGGCCTGAATTTCTTCTTGGAGAAACAGAAGGGGAGGGAGGCGAGGTGAGATGGGAAGAACAATGAGCGCGGAGATTTGGGCCCCTATCTGGATCTGGAGGAAGTGTGATCCCGTATTTCAGTGCCAGCATGGTAATTAGTAGTAATGGATTACATTTTCAGACGTATTAGATAAAATGATCGTTCCACATGAAAAATCCCATTATGAGTTTCTTACCTCTTGCTCCCTCTGCCTCTCTCCTGCTTTCGCTCACCCTCTCTGTTTTAATAACCACTGCCCTCTTCTGTGACCCCTTTAAATAATGGTATAAATGGTCAATAGACCTAAACATATAAATATTTCTTTAAAAACAATGCCCTCACATTTGCAGCAGACAAACCTGAAATTTGGGAAGTGCTTTCTCTATTCAGGAGAGATTAAATACCTTGCCAGACACAAAAATCTGTCAAGTCACAAAAAGCTCCATGAATAAACTGAGTATAAAAATAATGTTGCAAATACTGTTAAAAAGCAGAACAACCTGAAAAATCACAATTTTAAATTCCTTTTTAATTAATGAACAATAGTAACATTTCTCTGTTATTGCTGTTAAGGTTCATACACTATAAAATTTCTAGATGCAGCTAAGGATTTACTTATATGTAATTGTAACTTTCCAGGTTAACAGCAGCAAAATCTGGCTCGTGATATAGATGCTGACTGAAATGTTAAAATCTCTTCAGGTGGCAGAGACTCTTGAAGCATGACCTCTATTGTGGTCGTATTCACGTTACTGACAGTGGCAACCGTGCTGTTCTAGGCATTTTCCAGACATTTGTAAGGGATGAAGAAAGACCATGTTTTGGAGGAAGAAAAGCAGGCTGGAGGTTAGCTGAAGAGGAACAGGAGGGATTTTTTTTTTTTTTTATATACAGGCCCTGTAGATTCAATGTAATGGGACCACTCCTCTGGTAAGTGACTTGAAAACAGTGTCATAAACAAGGGACAAGACTGTCATTAGGAGTCAGAGCTTGTCTGCTACTTTGTTTTTTTTAATAAAAAAAATAAAAATAAAAAAACATATACGTTCAGTGTTGGTGGAATATTATCCAGTAAAACTCAAAACTGAAGAAGTGCATGAGAGTTTCATTGTGACAGCTATAGCTTCTCATGCAAATAGAGAAGCCAGGATGAAAGATGACTTCCAGAAGGTTGTTGTCTCAAAAAAAAAAAAAAAAAAAAAGCACAACAAAACAGTCTTGAAGGAACAGTGGGAGCTTGCAAAGGTTTCCTTCTCAAAGGAGCGATTATTATCTGGTTGCTGCTCTGCAAGCGATTTTGGAATTGATTGTGCATTAATTTTCTAGCTCTGATCTTGCACCAGTGCTCACAGCTGACACTACTGTGATCTGAGTGTGGTGTTTTTTCCAGCAAACTTTCAAGAATCAAATGAAGACCACAGAATATTTCTGTGGAGTGATAGAAATTATGCAGTAAATAAAACTAGTTTTCAAACTTATTTATAATGATCAGGTGCAAAATCCAAACTGAAGAATATGAGAGAATGAGTACTGTTATAAAGTTAAAAATAATTTTATTTTTTCCAGTAAATATGATTTTTTAATAACATATTTTCTGTATTTGGTAGAATAATTTCATCTGCTTTTTATGTTTTCTTTTCAAGGTGATATTTACATACAACTAAAAATCCATGGTGTTGGTACAGGAGATTTCAAGCAAACAAACTCAAAACAGATCCTGTAATTTTCTTGTGTCCTTTTAGTATTCTTTTCAAGATTTGTAAGTTCTCCAAAACAAGCTTAAAGAGAGAATATGGAAGAGGAAACCTAACTAAAAATTCATCTCTCCTCACCTGCAGCTTAGGATAACAAAGCTTAGAAAGCCTGTTATTCCTCAAGATGCTTAAAAAAAACAAAACAGTAATCCTCTAGTTAAAGGTTATATATCATAGAGGGACTAAGAAGGGCTTAAGCTCAATTTTCCTTTTCAATTTGAATTATTTTAATGTTGTTGATGTCATGTAGCTATACCACTTATAAAGCAAATGATATTCCAGTGTTGCAGTTTATAAAGTTGCAGACAAAGAGAAATGTAAGTGATAGACATGAAGAGTCATATGATTAAATCTCAAACTCTAAACTGTGATTTAGCTCCTCGTTCTTTTGCAGACTCCCTTGGTCATTCTGTCTTTTAAAATCTCCTGATGCCTGACTAGGAAATGGAGATGGGGACCGTGTCTGTGTTACCCTCTTTGTCTGTCTCTTTAATTCTGCTCCCAGAAGCTCTTTTGTATACCCTGGGTATTGCATTTACAAGTAGGCTAATGGGGTCTGAAAACACAATTCAAGAGCTCCAGCACAACTCACTTGCTCCTGCTTTCCCCACTACCTCTGCAAGATGCTTCTTTGGCAGTGGTCTGACCCTTTTGCACCTAGCAGAACATGAGCATTGCAGCAGACAGCATGAGCTGGTACACAGGGAACCTGCAGTGGGATCAGCCCCATCTCCAAGCCAAGGGCCATAGGCTGCCATGTATCCTCAAAAAAGCAGGGATCTTTGACAAATCCTAGTGACATATAAGCTGGAGAGAACTCAGTGAATTTCAGTTGTTTGCTGCTAATAGCTTAAAGGCAGAAAAAGAATCAGTTTTACATCTAGCCTCAGGGCTTGCATGGCCTTGGTTCTGCTCACTCACACAACAGATTTCATCCCTCATTTTTTTAAGGACAGAAGATCATTTGGAAACAATTGCAAACAAGATAGCAGGTATATTCTGAATCTTTGACTTATTTTTTTTTTATTATTATTTTTTTAATTCTTCCTTCTAAAATAACACTGCTGTTACTAAAAGGCACTCAAAACAGCAAGATGGTGTCACTGTCCACCAAGGTTTCACCTTGTGTTACTTTTGTCACAGGAGGAGAGAAAGGGAACATGGCAGGACTTGAAATTATACATGAAAGGCCTCTAAATAACAGTAATAATAGGTATTTTAAAAGTCTGTCTTTAAGGCTTGAGTGGGTTCTGTGTGCCCTATTTACGCCTTTTTAATTCTTGAACAATAGCTGTGGGGGTTTCTTTTCCTGCAGCACACCAGCGAGGTTAAACATTATTTCTGTAACAGCCTTTTGTTTCCAGCTCCCATGGAGAGAGGGGGGAAAAATTGAGATAAAGAAGTGTTATTAAAATTGTGACACACAGCTCTGGGAGTATGTTAAGGATAGAAGGAGCCAGGACGTCAGGAAAGAAATAATGAAATGCAAAAATCACCCAGACTGACAATTGGGAGCCTATGTAGCAGCTTAGCCTGTTGGTCCAAGGCTATTTGTCATAATCAGCGGCACTTTTCTCATTAGCAAAAAGCCATTACCAGTGGACTTTATCAGCAGCTGTGAGTTATCAAGGGGCACACAGCAATCCTAGCGTGTAGTCGTGGGGTTCAGCCGGGGTCCGGCTGCTTTAATAAGCCGCCAACTCTTTCCCCAAGTTCCCAGTCAGGTGTCACTGCCATTCCTGGTGAGTGCGGTCTGTTAACCACCTCCCTCCTGTGCCTTCCTGCTCCCCCAGCCCTGGGGCAAAGCCTCTTCCCTTCTCTTTGCTTTCCCTTTCCCTCCCCAGCAGCTTGGGGAACAAATAAGCTGAGCATGGTCTCCATTCCTTGCCAGGATCAGTCCTTCTCTTCTCCTCCCTCCTTGTCTTCCACACCTCTGTGCTAGCTCTGCCTACTGGGGCTTGCTCAGTCTTCTTGCACAAACCAAGGTGTTCTTCTCTTTCTTGCTCTTTCTTCACCATTTGCTTTCCCTGGTGGACAAAGCCCTTATTTGCTCATTCCACTTCCACCTATAGTGCCAACCTCTCAGATGTGTCATGCCATTCCTGTAGGTCAGCAGTGGAGGTTGTGTTTTGAAGGAGTGTCTCCAAACCTGCTCTGACCTGTCACAACTCTGCTGATGCTGACTTGGCCGTGACTGAGCTCAGTCAGATTTTTCTCTCCGTATCTTGTTCTGTCCACCCTGTGAGATGGATGGCCCCACCATGCCCTCTTAAGGCATATTTAGTCATCCCTTTCCCCTGTTATAATTAATCCCTGTGATCTTTTCCCTATAGTTGTTGGGGATCAGGGCAAAAAATTGTGCATTTTCTGCTCATGCTGTGTTGTCCCCATGACAGAACATATTGAGAAGATATGAGTTTGGCATGTGCCTGTGGCAGGTCCTGGGCTGAGTGGTGGTATGAGCAGTCCCCAGGATGGGAGATCTGGAGTTGAGCCAGTCTTGAGGATGCCTGAGCACACAACTCTGTGCAATGCTGCCTGGACAGAGACACATCCAAGGAAAGAAGAGTGGGTATTCAACAACTCCTCGAGCTACACCCAAACCATAATTTTTTTCTCACAGAAAAACTTTTTTTTTTTTTTTTTCCTTCCCCATTATGAACAAAATGCAATTGGGGGAAAAATGTAAATATATTGCTTCTTAAGCTGCCAGTGGGATCTCCCTCTGAATAGGAGGAAAATCAAAGCAATTAAGAATAAGTGCCAACTTATTTCCAGCCTCTTCACCTTCTTTACTGTGTCTGGAGGGGCACATTCACCACGTTTTAGGAGAAAAACAAATAGTAGCTCAGAGAATACACTGCGAGGTGAACATGTGTGTTTGTGCATGGGTAATGGTACTCAACGTACTGCTCCATTGGAGCTTACTGGAATCATTACAGGTCATGAACTGAAGAAGGATTTGAGTGGGTCCAAAATCTAATGAAGTCAGTGAAAAGGCTCTCATTGACTTCAAGAGGATTTGGCAGAGGTGTTAATTGAGGGACAAATTTAATCTTGCACAGAGCTAAAAACTGTGCTGGCACAGACACCTGCACCTGAAACAGGTAAGAAAATGTGAGACATTTTAGATTGGTTTAAGAATACCCATATTTTCCACCCTTTGATTAAATTGGCTTTAAACACAGACATATTAGATCAAATTTATGCACATGCAAACCTAAATTATTGATGCTCATTATAGATGAGATAACATCTTCAGTGACCACGGGTGCCAGTATTTTCACCTTGTTGGAATTTACCATCTAGATACCTGCACTGGAGATGGCCCACCTGCAGAATTGTTGGAGAGGCATTTCCAGGGCATGGATTATCAAACCTGTTGCAAGCACTTATGAATTATGCCACAGATGTACCCGTTGCCCTCCTTAGGCCATAACAAGAGCAAATGAATGACTCAGTTATTGACTGAAATAGTGTGGGGAGCTCTGTTCACTCAGAAGTATCTTGCGTTGCTTAACTCCTACTGTGCCTCTCCTGCATCAATAGAAATAAAAAACCAGCAAAAATCTTGGACCTTGATTTAATAAAACACTTGTTTAGCTTGAAACACAGTAATAATCTTCTGATGTTATACGTTAAACTTATCCCATATGGAGGTTTTATTGAGCCAAGGCAGTGGCAGAATATGTTGCATGGAATATTCATAAAAAGGACATTTATAACAAGGTAGCATTATGATACATTTATTTAATTATTTATTTATTTACCTAGAACTATTATGCAAGTTGAAAATCCACTCATTACCTTCTGCATTGGGAACCTGTATTTCAGATATGCTGTAGGAAATTTTTACTCTTGTTGACTGTGTTACAGGAGGATGTGTCTCATTTGGTTAGGAATAATCTTAAAAACATCCCTAGGTTCTGGCTTTGTGGAACTGGACTGAGAAAGCAGTCTGTCTTCACTCTCTGTAATTATTCTTTTTATTTTATTTAACTTCTATTGTTTTTTTGTTTGTTTGTTTGTTTCAGATGTCATCCGGGAGACCATGTTATGAACCAGGAGCCTAAACAGAGAATAACTAGATTGCCTCAGTCTAAAAAAGCTTATACTAAAAGCCAAAAGAGGGTCTCCTGAGATCTCTGTGTTGTTTTTTGGGGTGTACATAGGATGGTAGTGCCTAGTATGATGAGAGCAGCTCTAAACACATGGGTGCTATTGAGACATCAAGCTTCTTCTGTTGGCTCCCAGGAGAGGGGGAAGGAGATATCCAAAGAGACACCACACAGTGGTTCTGAATATATTAAAGAGGAAATTTGACCCTCCCTCTTTTCAGATATCTTAAACAAGCATCTAAAATGAAAAAGTAACTGCTATGGTTTATATATATAAACTGCACCTCAATGTAATATAATATAATATAATATAATATAATATAATATAATATAATATAATATAATATAATATAACTGCACCATACTCCTTTAAAAGTACTGTTGCTTGAAAACGGATCTTGCAACAGCTTGAGCTCCAGGAAACCACACCAAAACAGAGGCAGGATGACTACTGGGCTAGTGAGAAAGGAATGTCAGGGATCAGAATATCATGGATTTACTTCCTCCAGTATTATCTATACAGACATAAAATCTTGAATTTTGGCTTTTTTCATGCTTTGGTTTTTAATAGGTAAGTCACTGATGATACGCATATATCATATATATACATTATCTAAGGTAATAGGAAGAAAGCCGGCTGTTTGTAGTTTGGAAAAGTTGTCAATTTATTTACACAGTGAAAAGCTGAGTTATAAGCCTCTGAAAGACACACAAATCAATTTTGGCTCAGCAAGGAACACCGAATGCCCATTGACTTCTGCAGCAGGGGTGAGTGGTTCAGACAGGAGGAAGGGAAGTGGGCTCCAAGTGTAAAATGCAAATTCTAGCAGATTGCCTACACTGAAGAGAAGATCAAAGGCAATTTTTTTTTTTTTAATTTTTTTTTCCTGCTTCTTATTGTGTTTTGTGTTTGTTTGTTTGTGTGTTTGTTTGTTTTTCCCTTAGAGGTGTTTGGTGAAAACACAATGGAATTGATCTCAGAGTCTTTTTTACCCCTGACATATTTTAAGTTTTGCTATATGAAAGAGCATGATATGTGCTGCTTTTAGTATCAGATGTTTTAAAACCCATTTAGGGCACTCTGTCTAATACTTTCTACCCTTCAGGTCCATGCAGTTTTGTACCTCAGGAAGTTGTCTAATGCAGATTTTCATATTCTAGAGAATGTAAGAAATGCCTGTAGGAAAACTCCTTTTATGGTTTCAATAAAATAATAAGCTTACCTTTGAGATGTTTATAAGAAAGAAGCTGATCATTACATGATGTTTATGTAAACTTGATTTCTTTATTGTAGCAGAGCACAGAAAATAAATAGTGTTATTATTTATCTTCCACATAAGTCCACTTCGAGACAGACAAATGCATCCTGTAACTGATTAGAAACAGGACCATAATCTCAGCTGTGAGAATGAGCAAAGGAAATGTTCTCAAGAGACAGAAGCAGAGGGACAGAACTGGAGGGGAAAATCACTCACTTTTCTTGATCAATTGTTGTCAAAAAAGAGAGGAAGAATGATCATATCACATCTATTCTTTTGGACAGAATTATAACCAAAGAGTTGTGATACTGGAGTTATTAAGTATTTCAGATAATGCCCATTGAACCTAAAACCCATTTTATTCTCTTCTGATGTCTGTTTCTCCATCTTTTTTTCTGAAGATTAATAGAATTCTCCATAGAGTAGGAAAGCAGCTCACCTTTTGCTTGAGTTCAAGCACAGCAATCAGTAATAATTTTATTACTATTATTTTGTTTAGACAGCTTCTGCGAAAGAATGCTTAACTTGGATAGATGTAACTGGAGAGAGAATGATAATCCTAGACATCACTATAAAATAAGATGAAAATGGTCTGAGCAATGGCAATGATATTTTTAGCATTAGGGCTTAGAAATGTCAGTATATCATTTAGAGTATCATTTAGGGTTATTATTTAGGGTTTAGAAATACCAGTAGAATAGAAACAGGAAGGAATATATTATGTAATGCTGCAGAAAATGTAAAAGTCTACTTCCTGTATTGGGAAAAGAATGTCATAGAGATGTAGGGTAACATTGCCCTGTTCTGCTCCCAGTTCAGCAATTAACTTTGTGACTTAAACCTGTATTTCAGTGCTTTACTGCTTTGGAGCTTTGTAATACTCACCAGAAGTAAATACTTACTGATGCTTTGCCATTGATTATCCAAGAGTGGAATTGCACCAGTGGGTCAGCAACACAGCTGATGACACAATTCCTGCCCAAGTGTATTGTGGACCTCGCTGTGCTTTGCCCATGTCGGACATAAATGAGAGGTAGCCTCTATGTGAAGCTAAGTGGTGTCAATTAAAGAGGCCTATGCTAATTAAGCGTGGCTATGGAATTCTCAATTCAGATGTGGGATGAGCAGAATTAGCATAGCAAACTCTGTATTAAAAAGTGCATCAGTATGGGCCTTGGGAGTGAATTCTTCCACTGTAGCAAGGTAGTCCATAATCCTAAAAATGCAGCAGAAAATAATAAAGTCTTGAACAGAACTCATATTTGACAATTTAGCCTGTCTCCAGAGAAGTCACTGGCATGTCATTCCTTATGTGATCTGCAGGTCAGGCTACAGAAACCCTTATGTAAAAAATCCTCCCCCCCCCCCCTTTTTTTTTTTTATTTTTTTATTTTTATTTTTTTTTTTTATGGAAAGATCCTGGACAGTGCTGCTGCTTTTTTTGGAACTGTTGAAGCTTCTGAAGGCTGTGTGTCTGTGTGTACACGTGTGTTCATGTGCATGCTGCAAACATTTTTAACAATAATAGTAGTTTTGAAAGACAAATATTCATGGACAAACCTGCTCTTTGTAATTTACTCTGCACATCTTGAATATCAAGAAATTTTTAGAGACTTAGCTTTTCTGACAGAGCTGAACCCATATGAGATCCCTGTTTATAAGAATGACTGAGTGATACAGAGAGTTTAAGTGACAGTTCATTCTCTTTTAAACCTCCCCTCAGCCAGTCTCAATTTGCAGAAGGAGATGGAAGGGGAAACAGGGAATGAAGTACTGTATAAAGACAAAAATCACAGATTGTGAGATGGAAAAGACCCATTAGACCATCTAGTCTGTTCTCCTACTGGTCAGGATATAGATTCTTAGAAGAGGATGCACAATGGGGTGAACAGCGACTAGATTTTCAATAGTGAAGATGAGAACAGGAAAAGAATTGCTAACAGATTAAAAAGTGATGATGAAGGATGGAGGAGTACAGGTGTAATTGGAGGCTGTCCCTTCTTGGCATTGTTCTCACCTTTCTCTGCCTCCCTCTGCCACATCAGTACAACAGAAATATCTGGAAGAGGAGATGATAAGAGGAGGTAAGAAAAATGTTCCCAGTAATTTTTGTCAATGTTTGTACAAGAGTTGTACCTGTAATATTTAAAATATTACAAAGCAACATACCTTTGCCACCCTTCATGGCTATCAGTTCTTCAAACTTAGTTAGATTGTCTTTCAAGTTATTTTCCTTTGAGCCCTATATTCTTGCCCTTGACTTCAGAAAGCATCTTTTTTTAGACTAGATGTTGAAAGATCAACTATGAGATGAGAAGACAAAGGAGGGAAAAAACAATGATATGCTTCCCATCTTTTGACTTGATCTATAATTAAGTTTGTGTGAAATTCTCTCATTTGCCTATTATGTCCTCTTTCTGTTTACTTCTCATTAACTGCATCTCCTCATTTCCTGTATTTAACCTTGTTTCTGTAAAATCCTGTTCTGTATGGCAGTGTTTCTTCATGTGCTTATGTTCAGCAGATTTTTTGTCACAATTTTTGGACAACATTGACTAATTTGATACAGTCACAGAAGTTTCTGACAAGTTTTATGAAAAGAAGTAGCAAGGAAGTGAGTAACCTTCTGTGGGATGGCTCCTCCTATACATAAGGAGGAGATGGACTCAGGAGATTTTCTGGAAAGCACATTTCACGAGTCTCACAATGTGCAGAAATCAGTGTTGAATTTTATGCATAAACTCATTTTCCAGCAGCACATAAGAGCTTTTATTTCTAGGTGACCTTAAATGTTACAAGTTTTATCATACGTCCTTTGCTAACACCTCTTACAACTTCAGGTTACTTCTAAACTCATATTCCTGTTCTGATTTATATAATCAGAAAAGTATCTCCGAGTAAACAGAAAAAAAATCTAACAGTTCAAAGCTTTCTGTCTTACCCTAAAGTAATTGGCCCAGTTCTTAGTCAAGCAAGTAGCATGGTTGCTCCTCCTGCCCATAGGTGTGATAATGAGAAATTGCTGTGGTTTATGGATTATGATTGCATTTTAGTGTGGATAGGCTTGCTTATTTATTTATTTTCCCCTGGAATGAGCAAATTTGAGAAAGAAAACAGGAAACTGCTTAATCAGGGGTGAGTAAATGCAGCCTCCCAGAGGAAACAGTTCAGCAGGGTGCAGAAAGCTTGGCATGACATATTAAATCCCCTCTCTTGCCAGAGAAAGCAAGGAAACTTCAGCAACATGCTGGTTGGGACCACAGGAAAATAGATAAGCTTTGAACCGTTCTCTGGAGGGGCTCAGGTGCTGGCAGCCTCGTGGAGGAATGCCAAAATAAAACCCATTCCACTGAAAATCCCTCACTGCTGCTCTACAGGTGACCAAATGCAGGACACAGTGGCATCAGCACATTCCCCCATCTTGCTTGTCACAACAGTGTGCAGAAAGAAGTGTGTTAATGAGACAAAAGCCTTATGGTAAATGTAAAAGTATGGGTAAATGTATAAAGGAACTTCCCCAAAATGGCTACTAGAGCCTCCTCCATTGAAGTTAATGGGAATCTGTCAATAGATAGCTACTTTCACTGAAGTTTCAATGTTATATGGTTTAATTATTTCGCTTCTGTTCACATTGAATTTCAGAGTCTAATGGAATTGAGGCAAACAAATAAAAAGGTCAACGCTGGATTTAACAGATTATTTTTCTTTTAAAATGGAGCTATCATTTCCAATGCAAAAAAGGGGGAAAAAGTATCTGGCTATGACAGGGTTAATAGTAAAGACTGTTTTTTTTTCTTTTTTTTTTTTTTTCATCAGTTTGAAATGGCTCCATGGTTCGAGAATGACTCTTTGCTTCCCCTCTTAATCTGTATTTTACGAGTGAGAAGCTTTGCATTATGCAAATCGTTAGATAGGAACAGGTGACATTTCAGCAAAGAACATGATCAGCGGCCCGGGCCTGGATTGGGCTGCTGATTTATACATTAGTATTTGTCACAAGGATCGCAAGTACTTCAGTCTACATTCTGCAATTTGCTTTTCTATTTTTTCCTCCCCACAATCCTTAAGGTGGAAACTTCATCAAAGTATGTAAAATGCACTGGTTGGACCAAAGGGAGCTTCTTTTGATAGGGAATCTGGGGTGAAACAGCATGGCTCTGTTTTGGGAGCCATTTCCTGGTGTTAATTGTCATGCTGCTAACTGTCTTGCTGCACATTCAGGACCAAGATGAACACACCCACACAACTCCAGAGTAAGATCCTCTGCAGTGGTGACAAACATTCTGGTAGTCCATTGGCCTTATTGCAAAATGGGGCCCATCGTCAGAAGGACAAGCTAGGCTTTTATTTAAACTTTGTGAATGGCATAAATAGCAGACATCTTCAAAGGGGAAATTGTGTCGCAGTGCAACTGTCTATTTACAGACTCTTTTTCTTTTTTTTCTCTCTTTTTTTTTTTTTCCTTTTTTTTCTTTTTTTTTTCTTTTTTTTTTTTTTTTTTTTACCCCCATAGACCTTCTTTAATGGCAGGCACGCTCAATACAGATTGATTTGTATGCCATGAGATACGTTTTGGACTGTAAATTATTTCTGGAAAAAAATACTGGAAAAAAGAAGGGGATTTACTGCCACCGAATTTAACACCAGGAACAGTTGATTTTCTTCCTTTCATCTTCTAGTCCTCTGAAGCATTTTGATTTTTACTTTTACAGTGGCTTTGCTCCTCCCCTGTTAAAACTTTAAACTGTGACAGTATCTGAAATCGGGGAGCAGGAGAGGTTATTAAATGGCCAAAGAGTCATTCAAATGCCAGCTAAACAATGCTGTTCACAGTGATCTGCCCATACTCTTCAGCTAAGGATGGAGAGGCATCTTTGGAGTGAAAGGCACAGTGGTTTTGTGCTGCCCATCACACCTGCCTTTTGTGAGAGGCACAACAATGTGGCAATTATGAATGCCATCTTTGCCAGATCCAAAATGGAAATAAATTCACCCCAAAACAGACTGTTTGCACAATTTCATGAGAGTCTTCAGCACAAATTTAATCTGTTCTTCTTTTAGGCTGCCTTGCTACCCAAAGGCACTGGGGCTGTACCTGCCCTATGGCACAGCTCCAGCCCCTGATGCTCTGGGGACATGGGCTCCCTGGAGTGCGATGGAAGTGCCACTGGCAACACGCTTGCTATGAAGACAAGAAGAAATGGGAAGGCAGTGGCATCTCTTTCCCCATCTGGTGATTCTGGTGGTGTTTCCCTGTCACTGTCTGTGCCTGTCCCACGCAGGGACCCACCTTGACCGTGCATCCGCTACTGTGGCTTTTTGTTCTCGGTACTCCACCAAGGCTCTGTGGATGGCTCCTGTAAAGGTAATAAAGAAATGACTGGGCTATGGGAACCTATTCTCTGGTCTACAAACAAAGGCTGCACTGTCTGGTGTCCCTGGATTGGGCAGGAGCCAGGCAACAGGAGCTGATATTTCTTTTCATCACTCCAAACCTCTCTAGGATAACACCTGGGCAACAACAAACTCTCTTTCTTAAGGGCCACATACTCATGAAGCTGGTGTATGTTCTTGCTCTCCTATTTGTTAGATGAATCTTTTGGCTATTTCTTTCATGTACACAAGCACAAAAGCAATTTTTCTCTCCAATGCTTTAGGCCCTGGCCATCTTACCTCTGTTACAAAGGAAGCATATTCATTGACATGATCAGTTGTGGTTCACTTCTTGCTATATCCTTATAACTTTAATGGTACTTTTACTTTAAAACTTGAATGAGAAGCTACACTTATAGCTTCAGAAAGATTTATATTAACACACAAAGGCATATTTTCCTATTTTTCTCTCCTTTCAACTCTAGTGGATTGTAAAATGGCACAAAAATAACTCATCCCATCCCTTTCCTATAAGCCTCTCAGGTTTGTTGACAATTCCCTGTCCAAGAAAGCAGTGTTTTCCTGGTCTTTGGATACATTTCTATTTACAAATATCTCTTTTTAAGATCTAGTTTAGAAAAAGCAGCATCGATTAGGTATAACATTCAGCATATGGCATATACCTACCTGCAGTAAAGGCCACTAATCCTTCAGTGTGATATTTTGAGTAGCCTGATTTTTAGCTGGAATAATGGGTCATATCCCCTCTTAATGTGATTCCTTAGTTCTTTAAGGTAACTTTAGCAAAGATAAGATGTTCTTCTGAGAATGGCTCTAGCCCATAATTCATTAATGTCAGGAATCATTACCATTTCTTAATGTCATTGCAATTAAGCTTTAGTTAATCCAGATGTTCTCAGCTGTGGTCATGGCAATGCCTTTGACAGGAGCCTGTGTTACAGGTGATTCTCCCTGTGCTGTGGCCAGCTGCCTGAAGGCTTCTAGGGCTGGACCTGCATGCACTCGTGGCTGCAGTCCTCCATCCAGAGCATACCCCAGGTACACAGCACTGCTGTGCCTGATGTAAGCCTGGGAAGGTAGGTAGCACAATCTCCCATGCCAGGGCATCAAAGCTAGTGTAGGCTCTACAGAACAAATCTTAGGAGGAGTAGCTGAGGGAGCTGGAGCTCTTTAGCCTGGAGAAAAGGAGGCTCATGGGAGATCTTGTCACACTCTACAATTACCTTATGGCAGGCTATAGTGAGGTAGGGATCTGTCCCTTCCCCTAAGCACTAGTGATAAGACAAGAGGAAATGACCTTAAGCTGCACCAGGGAAGGTCTAGGTTGGGTATTAGGAAAAATTTCTTCACTGAAAGGGCTGTGAAGTATTAGAACAGGCTGCTCAGGGAAGTGCTTGAATCACCATCCCTGGAGGTGTTCAAAAAAACCATGCAGATGTAGAGCTTAGTGACATGGTTTAATGGTGGACTTGGCAGTGCTAGGTTAAAGGTTGGACTAGATGATCTTAGAGGTTTTTTCCAACCTAAATGATTCTATGATTCTATTCTACGAGTGTAGAGGTGGTAGTGATTTTATAGGTACTTAAAGAGAGTTGCCTCTCTGATAAACTTAAAATGGAAGTAAAAGAGAAAAAGAGAAGCAAGAATATATTATAAAACTTGAGGCACTGAGATGCAGACCAAAGTATCTTTCCCAACAGAACCAAAACTTTGGCTGTGCTCTTCAGCCTCTTGCTATAACAACAGTGGGGAATCCTCAATTTCTTGCTAAAAGGGACTGGCAACTGAAGCCTTTATGTCATCTATGGATTTTTAAAGAAATGGGTAAACCACATATATTGGGTCCATTTGTATTCTTTCAGATGAGTAAAGGTCAGGCCAAATTAAGCAAGAAGTTTTTCACTGGTATAAATTTAACTCACATAGATGTTCCCACGTCAGGATTCTTTTAAAGAGCTCTTTTAATTCACTACCTGATTATCTATGAAAAGATGGATTTACATGCTAAGGAACATTAAGATATGCACAGCAAGGTGCAGTGACCCATTTGATAGTTGTTTTTTTTCTTGATAGGTTCTTCTACACTGGCATATACTTGTAATGCAGCTCCTACCACACTAGGTGAAGACATGTATCTTGCAGTTGCCCTGCTTCTGGTCAGCACTGTTGACTGGGTTGGAGAGAGGGTCATCTATCCCCAGTCATTTAAGAGCATAGGGGAGTTGTCTTTTCACGGATGAATACAAGACAAGTGTTTATGACTGTTACCTGCAGGATATTGGTAATAGAAGGCAAAATGAGAAAATGTTGTCATTTGTCAATCTTAATCTGGGGCAGTATGTGGTAGAGGGCACTGCCTATATATTTGGGATTGTACTGTCTGCCCAAAGGAATGATGTTAACTTAATTGAAACCATCAATTGCTTCCTCAGAACTGTGGATTTCTTATTATCTTAATACTAAACAACAGATCAGGCCTTTTTTCTTCAGAAAACCTGTGAATTGTAAAAAAATAGCTAGCGATTTTGGTCCAAATATCAAATCTGTAACACAAATAAGGAGAAAATAATATGCTTAAAATAAGGAGAAAATACAGGATGGCTAATGACAGGGACCTGTTGATTCCCTTGACTTAATTTAGTGATGAGAATGCTCAGTGATTCTTCTGAGGCTTAGTGTGAACTCTGGGTGTTTTTCTATTGTCAATTTTCCATTTGCTTGTCTGCTAATACAGATTACCTATACTGTAAAGTGAATCATTGCTTTTGGATAGTTCATTTATCTAGGTTTGGGTTGTATTATGTTTTTTCCGCCATGGTATTGTTAAGTTGTCTATAAAACTTCTGGCTTTATCCAAAGGTGTTTATTTGAAAATATTCTTTATTTGAATATATTCTTTATGGAAATTTAGGATTCATCTTATTCAATGGGAGGATACAAAAACATTCCAGTTACTGGTTGGGATTAGAGCCTGCTAAATGCTATAATTTCCTTAGAATGTTAAAGTTCCCTGATAATCCACTCAGAATTTTCCATATTTAATTTTTTAAAGTGAAAAATATTGCTGAATAAACAAAATAAATTTTGGCAGGTGGCTATGAAGGTGTTTTTAAAGGTGTTTTTAAAGGCAGTGTATTCAGAGTGCTCCTACTCCATTGCTCTTACTGTACCTGCCTACTTAAGATTGTTTATGTTGCCAATACTTTTATTACTTACTACACATTCATGTGAAGACTGCATGAAGTATAGTTGGCAACACAAGATCAAACAATTCTTTCAATAAATGGATAGATGCTTGCCTTTTAAAGTCAAGATATGTCCTGATGCATTACATCACAACAGAGAACGGCATCAGGAATCAAAGCCATCTTGAAGAACTGGAGGACTGTGGGGCAGGTGGAAAGCCTTACCCAAGCTAAGAGGGGAAACAGTGCCATGCAACTTCTAAAACTTGAGTGGATCAGGTGGGTCTTGGTTTTTAAGGGGTTGCCCAAACATCCCTTAGAACAACAACAAACGAAGTGGTATTTGAGAGTAAAGGTTTAAATACATGTTTCCAGGAGTGTTCATAATCCCAATGTGACCCTTAAATCACAGTATTATAAATTCATTAATGTCCCAGAAAGCATGGAGTTATAATTCTGAACTGGCTTATTTTTCCTTGGCAGAGGTTGCTGAAGACACATTTTATACAAGAAGTTCTTGTAACTCATGAATTGTTATACAGATTCCACCTTAAATGGATTTTATCAGACTGTGCACTGGTAAGCTCATGCTAATATTGGCTCCAATAAAGAACAAATCAGTGCCCAACTCGACTCGTCTTATCGCACAGTCAAAACTGATGGCTGAAGAAGTCATAAAGATCCCATTTAATCTCTCGCCTATCTATCACTGTGAATGTCTTTATCCTCTTTGTGCAGTGGTAATATCTGCTCATTATGAAAGCAAAATAGATCTGGCATGAATAAAAGCGGAATGAAGTGCTCACTTTGATTTTGACAGCATGATCAGTGGAAGCAGTAATCTGTGAGAATCAAAAGGGCTAAATTATTCCATAACAGTAATTTGAGGGAACAGCTCAGAGCATACACATCTGCTTTCATATATTGTGACGTGCACTGATAAAACATCCTTCCCAATTTACTCTCTCTGTGCTTGACTAATCTGCAACAGCTCTCACAATGTCTAATCATGCCATCAAAAAGGAGAAGAAGTTCAATTGAGACTCAAATGAAAGAAGATTGGAAAACTATCCTCAATTGAAATTACATTTGTAAATGAGCCATAGTTTTTCTGTTCAGAGTGCGTTATGGTAAATCTGCCTGAAGAAGTAGTTATGCTGAAGAACAGCAACGTGTATCTAGATTGCATTTATTCCATTACTGCTCAAGTAAAATTATGGCAGCTTGGAAACCCTGGGGCATGTTTTCAAAACTGATATGCCAAATTCATAGTCAAGATTCCCGTAGTATAATTATAGCATCTCTGGCCAGCTGAAAGATTCCCAATACATATAAATTACACAGCCAGGTTACAGTTATAAGGTTTTTATTTTTAAACTTTCCTGTTACGGGAGATTTCTCCCTTTATTTGTAGGCTGGGCCATGACTATACAAAAATGGACTTTTCTTGCTTTCTTCATTTGCTCATGACATTTTTTGGAGCTAGTTAACCAGGCCACTGATGTACGTAAAGCACAAAAACTAAGCTCACTTTGAAGTTGATATTAAGGGTGTAACCCTGCTGATCTGCACAGACTAAACCATAACCTAAAGCCTATTTGGGCTGGAGTAGAATATATGCTAGCTGAATTGCAAGTGAAACAGTCTCATTAAAGACCCTGTATTCACCCTCTGGTTGTTTATGTGCTCTCTAACACACAGTAAAAATCTGTTCTTTAAATGTGTGGGCCTTCTCTCTGATCTTTGCTGATTCAAGTCTATCCAGCTTCACTCAAGCCTACAAAGATATATCTCACCTCAAGAAGCTTTCTACTTCCCTTAAAGGATCTGCTCCCAGAGACATATGACTTTATCAATCCAGGCACTGTATTTTGTTATCATTTTGATTGTACTCATATGTTTATCAATTTCTTAAGGATGGCAATACTTGAGTGAACTCCTGCTGGTGAAAGCAGTAATGAGTCTCTCCCATATGCCTGTTTTCCTGGTAAAGCCAAAGAAATGGTGATCGCCTCCTTCGTAGACTTGTCATCAGGTTCAGTGATGCAGCTCCGTGTATTATGTATTTGTACAATGAAGGTACACCTATAGATCTGAAAAGACACTGGCAGTCAAATGATATTGCCATCAACTCTCCAATGTTGTCTGCTGTTCTGTTACATGCTTTACAAAATTTGAAAATATTAACCAGCCTGGTACATTCATCCTAGGAAAGTACAGCTGGGCACCATTCTACAAATGTTTAAGTCTTGGTGAAACCTATAGTGGTCTTACTTGCATGATAAGTACATGGACTGGCAGCTGATACTGTTACTGAAGTTGTTGCAGGAGTAGGATTAATTTAGCAAAATGTTTTTAATAATCTTTTGCTCATTTTTGCTTGTTTTCTGCAAACACTTGAGTAAATACTTAGGACTGGATTTGCCATTACAAGCCTGACTGTTCAGGATATTTTTTATATGCTAAACAGAATATCAAGCCTCTGCAAAATTGAAGTACGTATTGGAAATTTTTGAGTTTACTAAAATACTTCTTATTTTTGAAAAATAAAAACAAAATGCTTATTTTGCATAATTCATTAGAGTTTAATCTGAACTGAAATATTTTCTTTGGGCATACTTCTGTAGAGAAGATCTACTAGTGGTCTATGGGGAATATATTTCAGATTTTTCTTGTTTCCAGTGCTACTGTTGGCTTTACTACATATCTCATGATAAACTATGTTGCCTTTTCACCTTTAAACCTCTGTGATGCATCAGGATAGACCTGTGACCATGGCAAATGACAAAGAATTTGGTTGACTGAAGACATATATGAGATATTCATAGATCTCTTCTGGTGACTTACTGCCTGTCCCTTGCTACTTCCTGTAAATTCACTACATCTATGATTAGGCTCACAGCCCTCATATGCGGATACAAATGTTTTAGCGGTCAAAACCTTAAGCAATACTTTTGCATAATGACTAAATAATAAGGCCTGCAATTTTTGCAAAAGAAAGAACATTGATTGAAATTGATTTTCAAGTATGCATATTTGACCAGTTATGTTGGGAATGTGGATTCATTAAGTCAGTGAACAGATATAGCACCACATGCCAAAAAGTAAAACTACTTGTAGCTCACACCATCTGCCCAATCACTATTTAGTAATAAGGTTTGATGAATAAAGAAATTAAAGGTATCCTAGCATTTTGCATATACTATGGAATTATACAGGTTTATGAACAACAAAAACATTTGACTGACTCCTGCTCTGGTTTTGGATATTCTGGCATTAGTTCCATCATTTTAGAGAGTTTTGTTGTGAATTTCTGACCATCTATGTGAAATACACAGTACCGTATGAGTAAGCATATATATTTTGTATATATTTTGACTCATCTCAATTTAGAACATACTACTTCATGCTTAAAAGCCAAGGAAATTAGATTAGTGTAGAAGTTTTGTAAAAAAGCTACTTTTAAAGTTCAATTGTAAGGACATCTGTGTAAATGCACTGTTTCGGAGTATACATGAGCATACATCAGCCAATACAGTATAAAGATGATTTGCCTTACTGGTTGGTACATCTTGTGGCAAAAGTTATGCATAATTAGACTTGATTGCTCAAATACTTCTGCCCACACCCAACTTTGCCCATATGATTAGCCCCATTAATTTCAAGAGAAGTAATTACACCCATGCCTGTCAGTGTTCAAGAGGCATTTGGATAGTGCCCTCAATAATATTCTTTGACTTTTGGTTAGGCCTAAGTGCTCAGGCAGTTGGACTAGCTGATCTTTGAAGGTCTCTTCCAACTGACCTGATCTATTCTATTCTATTCTATTCTATTCTATTCTATTCTATTCTATTCTATTCTATTCTATTCTATTCTATTCTATTCTATTCTATTCTATTCTATTCTATCCTATCCTATCCTATCCTATCCTATCCTATCCTATCCTATCCTATCCTATCCTATCCTATCCTATCCTTTTTATTTACCTTTGCGCCCAAGTATTAGCATGATCAGGACCTAAAATACCAAGATCTTTGAGGAAAGATCATGGCTTTGTATGTTTCTGTTCCAGTTTAAACACATCTTCAGAAGGAAAAAAAAAAAAAAAAAAAAAAAGAATCACAGAATCACAGAATTGTAGGGGTTGGAAGTTGGAAGGGACCTCAAAAGATCATCAGGTCCAAACCCCCTGCCAAAGCAGGTTCCCTAGAGCAGGATGCCCAGGTTGGCGTCCAGATGGGCCTTGAATATCTCCAGAGAAGGAGGCCCCACAACCTCCCTGGGCAGCCTGTCCCAGAGCTCTGTCACCCTCACCATGAAGAAGTTCTTTCTCATGTTGATGCGGAACTTCCTGTGCTCCATCCTGTGGCCATTACCCCTTGTCCTGTCCCCACAAACCACTGAAAAGAGGTTGGCCAAATCCCTCTGTCTCCCACACCTCAGGAATTTATACACATTGATGAGATCCCCTCTCAGTCTTTTCTCCTGGCTGAACAGACCCAGGTCTCTCAGCCATTCTTCATAGGGAAGATGCTCCAGGCCCCGTATCATTTTTGTGGCCCTCCACTGGACTCTTTCCAGGAGATCCCTGTCTGTTTTGTACCAGGGAGCCCAGAACTGGACACAGTACTCCAGGTGAGGCTTGACCAGGGCAGAGTAGAGGGAGAGGATCACCTCCCTTGACCTGCTGGCCACGCTCCTTTTAATGCACGCCAGGATCCCATTAGCCCTCTTGGCCATGACGGCACACTGCTGGCTCATGGACAACCTGTCGTCCATCAGGACCCCCAGGTCCTTCTCTTCAGAGTTCCTCTCCAGCAGGTCGTCCCCCAGCCTGTACTGATACTTCGGGTTGTTCCTTCCCAGGTGCAGGACTCTACACTTGCTCTTATTAAACCTCATTTGGTTTCTTCCTGCCCATCTCTCCAGCCAGTCCATGTCTCGCTGAATGGCAGCACAGCCTTCTGGTGTATCAGCCACTCCTCTCAGCTTTGTGTCATTGGCGTACTTGCTAAGGGCAGACACTATTCCCTCATCATGATCGTTGATGAGGGTGTTGAACAAGACCAGACCCAGCACCGACCCCTGGGAAACACTGCTAGTCACAGGTCTGAGGAAGGAGAAAGGATGGTTTTAATCTGTATACATAAATTCTCCAAGTTTTCAACATCTCTTTTTCCGGACTGGTTAGAAATTTAATTTTCTATTGCCTTATTCACATCCAAGGTATCACAATGTGCTGTGTATATCAAGAGTTAGCTTAGCACATTGTTTTTTCTCTGCCAAAGGCCTACGAAGAGACTTTAGGGTAAATGAGCCTGTTATGGTGTTTAACAATATTGTGATGCATAGCAGACAACAGACTACAAACTGCTTTGGTTATAGCACTCATGTTCATCCTAATGTTCTCTGTGGAGAGTCAGATTCTGGGTTGAAGTGTTAACAAATGTGTTTGTGACTCTTAATTTGGAGAGGAAGGAAAGAAAACCAAGTGTATGTTGATAAAGCCCTGGCTTCTTTTCCTATCTACACTTCATAATGCTTTAGATTCAGCCTCCCTTGCTGGCTACTGGTGGCTCCTCATTTCACCTCTAGAAATTGTCTTTCTCTGCTGGTTTGGCTGTCACCCTTTCACTACAGCCCCCTGCAGTGCTTCTCACACTCCTGTAGTAACAGCTGGGAACTGCAGGCTTTCTAGAAATCACTGTAATGCCGTTGTGCTCTTTTCATTTCTTGTGCATCATCACAGTTTAAGACAAAATGTGATTCTGATGAACATTGTAATGTGTTTATTTGCATTACAGCATCCAGCCACTAATTGTCGCAGTGCTATACACAATTACAGGCAGAGAGTAGACAGGGGTAAAAAATGGCATCTGAAGCACAAGCCTCGGCTTCTGTAGAAACCTGCGTGTCTGTGTTTGTATTCTGTACTTTTCTGAAATATCTCCCATATATTCTGTGTATCTGTTTGCAAGATACGCTTAGTATAACTGAGGAGTTTCTCATTTTCTCCTTCTCAGATAGTATAAGAACACATTTTTGTACTGGTACATAGGCCTTGTAAAAAATAATGATTGCTTTCAGAGATGAAGATACTGACCTCTCACGGTGGCAGTGAACATATGTCAGAAGATATTTTGCACCAAAACCATTTGTAGTTTTCCTTCAACAAGCTTGAGGAGCACCAGATTGTCAGTGTCAGCTCTCTATTTCCAGTTCTGATGGAAACTAGTGATGGTATTTTGCATTTTCATATCAGCTGCAGCTGATTTGGAGCCATTTTTACACACTATAATGAACAGTTTGCTAACTGCTGAGGGTCTACACACTGAATTGAACCACAGGAAATAGGTAAGCATTCTCTGAAGTTTGCTTGGGTGGGTTTATGGTGTTTGGGCTCTATTTTTTTGGCATGTTGTCCCAGACAGGCAAGGGGACAGGCAGCCCGTAAGAGTGGCTGAGCATAATGGTGCATCCAAAGCCCTGTCTCTTTTTCTAGTAAAGCCTTACGTACAACTGCAACCCTTAAAGCTTTTGCTGAGCGTGAATGCTCGCATCTATGCTTTGAAAGCACAGCAGGAAGGAATGATGTGCTCTCATACACATGAGGCTGGGGGAGATTGAGGTGCTGGCCCCTCCTTGGCCTGAGAGAATACAGACCAACGTCTGCCTCTCTGGGCTGTACTGAGAAAGGAGCGAGGAAGGAGCCTGTGCATGAAACTGGTGATTCACTGGGAAGAGCAGAGCTGAGGGAAAGGAAGGACACAGCTCTGAAGGCATGACAGGGGGGAAAAAGTCATAATCCACAAGGTACAAATGGAGCCCTGGTCTCCAGACTAGGCCTATGTGGTTCCCAGGCCCTTGCCTCGGCCACTGTGGCTAGGAAGCAGCGTGAAGGCCCAGCCAGGCTTTGGCTGTGCTGGTAGAGCCCCTGGTGGAGATTCAAGATTGTGTAAACTGAGAGAGATTTCCTGCCAGGGCAGCTCTGCTACCAGCACAGGCAGCCCGCCCAGCTCAAGCTGCTGCAAGTGCTCTTTTTGCAGGTACAGCAGCGCTCACAGATGTAGCTCTGTTAAATAGAAACAGGGTGGGGACCAAGATTTTCTTCAAACTCTGGTAGTAAAACATGTTAAGGGATGCCCTGGTCTGAAAGTCAGCCTTGAGCCGTGCTTAGGTTTGAAACAAGCTTGAATGCTGGCCTGTGCTTTCATGCCTTTATAATACTGATAAATGCCACAGTGCGGTAGAGTTCATATTTGGTGGAGCATTTGTACGGCATTCTGCTTTACTTTACAAACATCTTTTATGTAAATCAAGTGTTAATTATCCCTGCTCTGTATTTTGTGTTGAATATCATTTTTTTAATTACAGGCTTCATCCCAGGTTAAGCCTGCATGCCTGTTGTTGAGCCAATTATCATAAATTCCCCTGTAACAATTAACAATATTGGTACAGAGCTGCATGTATTTTAAATGTTATAATTATGCTCAGCTCTTTTGTTAATTGGCCTATCTGACTCTTTACTTTTTATGCTGCTCATCTGCTCATTACCGCAGCCATTTAATTCAATTAGCACCTTAATTAGAAGAACAGCCATGTCCAATGTCGTAGGACTTGTCAGAGTACGCGGCTTGATTAGCAAAGACAAACACACCATGCAAATCAGGCTGTAACATTTGGGGGCGGCAGGAATGGAAGGCAGCCAGCTGGTGAAGTGGAAAAGGAGCGTGTCTTCATCCCCCAAAGCTTCGCCAGGAGGGAGAAAATAAAGAAGGCATCAGACTGAGGAAAGAATAAAATAATTTACAATTCCACGAGTTAAGGCATCACTTAACATGAATGGTGTGTAACTCCTGAGGATGGTGTCACTACTAAATTATCTCCTACCCCCAGTGCTCTTAAAGAAAAAAAAAAAAAAAGCAGAAAGTGAGAGAGATGTATAAAAATAATACAGTAATCTCCTACCATATCGTATGTCCTTTTCAGAGGAGAAAGCCAAACCCCAAAGTCTGGTTATAGAGGGAGAGAGAGGAACAAAAAGAAACACCCTGATCCTGGGCTTTGGTGTAAATCCGCATGGCTCCACTCATCAATGCCAAGAGAGGAGTGGGCCCAGGGTATTTTAAAATCACCTGTTTGACCCAGGCCTTCCCATTTAAGACAACAGTTCTGTGAAGGAAAGACATGTAAGGCTGTAGGAACTGTATTTGAAAAAAAAAAAAAAAAAAAGCTTCATTTTCCAAGAACGATTTAAGTCTCAGTTTTGTTTTGTGCCAGTCTATTTAAATCTTTATTCCCTGCCTATTAATTCTCCTAATTAGAATTAAATGAAGCATGCTAAATTGCTAGATTAACCAATAATTAAGCAGGCAAAGCACTAACGTTTAATACACACAGGCAGCTCTTTCTCTTCTGTGATAGCACCGTGTCATGCCTGCTCATTTTATTTAAAAGGAATTAAGAGGCTTGTCTTCTGTGATCAACACCCCCCACCCCCCCCAATGTTAACTTACATCTAATAAAGACTTTCCCAAAAGGGGATCAGTTTCAGGTTAGTTATCAAGAAACTCTTGATTTTATTTTTTTAATTCCTTATCTGTGAGTCCTTGTGAAACCTATTTGAATCAGTTGGCTCAGGAAATCCAACAGCTGTACATATATTTAGCAGATAGTAGATTTTAATTAAAATGATATATAGTTTGTGTGGTGCTTTTTTTTTTTTTTTTTCTCCTCTCTGTGTTCCTTTCCTTTCCTTATTTCTGCTCACATAATGAGGTTCTACACTTATTTTCAGAGGACAGCAGCCTTGTTCCTCATCTCCCGTGTCCCCCTCCTTCCAATATTAATTGTGGATATTTACACATTACTTTGTGGTATATCCCTTTTTCTGGGATCTCTCAAAACTGTGCAGTTCTGTCTGTGTGAATTAGAGACTCTGCAGACCATCTAAATTGGTAGATTCGGTCACCTTAGCTAGTCTTGGTGATTTTGAAGGTCATTGTGGGGGTGTGTAAGTGCTGGCAGAGCTGAGGTCAGTAGCAGGATTGGAGATCCAGGAGTGCTGATGCCTATGACGAAGGTGCTTGTTGATACATGTGCCCAGAGCATCTAACTCATTCATGTACAGAGGGCAGCAAAGACTCATGATAGGGTTTTCATAAAGCTGCTCAGTTCCATGGTAACTGAACACATATGGTCTTGTCTTCTATTCCTTTGACTTAAGCTGCTAGCCAAAACTTAGAGTATTTTTGGTTGTTGCCCCCCTAGGAATGGAAAAAAATGTGATGGAGTCAGCTGTTTCTCTAGGTATATCTACACTTTATTTTGCAGACAGGTCCAAATTTATTTTGCCTATGTCTTTTGCCAATCTGCCTTTGAAAAGGAAGCTGTGTAGCTGTATTAGCGAGCTGTGACTTCTGTTTTGAAACTGCTTTGCAGCTGTTTGGCTTGCATCACCGATGGAGTAACTCTGCCTTTGATGAAATCATGTAACAGAAAAAGCCAGCCCAGAAGACCTCTTTCCCAGAGATACCAAACAAGAGGCTATGTGTCCGCTAGCAGCCCCAAGTCTCTTGTGGCCAGCACTTTGCCCAAAAAGGGATTTCTAAAAGGGCTGTTTCAACAATACAATTGGAATGATGTAATGTCTCGCTGCAGCTGAAAGAGGACAATCTCTGTCTTGTTTCTTCCTACTCCAGGTGATCCTACCCCTTTTGGTACTTGTGTGAGCATCTTCTGAGATGGTTTTCTTTGCTAGGCCAGAGGAAAACCAATAAATTGACAAAAAAAAAAAAAATTTTTTTTTTTCTTCTGCTGGCTTAGCAAATTATAACTGCATACCATATGGCCAAATGAATACATGAGGGCTGGAGGAGGATCTGCAGCTGGTGAAAGTGGGCACTAATGAAACTCCCTCTTTTGATGCCGATAAATTAGCAGATTAGCCCAAGAATCACCAAACTGCAGTCTACTCAGACACATCCCGGAGTAAAATCACTGATAATGAAAGAGAATAGATTTTATTTTATTTCCTCTCTTCAAGTGAGTCCTGCTGGCTTCAGTGAAAATTAAGCATCATCACTGAAGGGGCACCATCAAAACAGCCTGACTTTTTTCAGGAACTCAATTCAGACTCCTTAAGAACATCAATAATTTTAAAGATCTTGTTCCCAGTCTGTACAACATTTTCTGACCAGCAGCTTTCCATCATGTTAGGGTAGTTTCTTGTCCTGTTCTATGCCCATTTCTAGCCAGCCAGAGCTGCACCAGGCATTTAAGTTTTGGAGTTTAAGCTATGCAGTTACTGCATCTGGCTATGTTTTCTCTTTCTGTCTCTCACATGCTCCACAGTTTATGGTATTGAACTTGCTATACATGCAAGAAGAATGGAAAAATGGCCTAAACTTCTTAAGGACAATGCCAATGTATGTATTGCACTATAAGCAAATATTCAGGGATTTGCTGAAGACAATTTCTATAGTCTCAACACAAACCAAGTTTGAACCTATACAGATTTAAGTTGAAAATAAAATGAAAGTAAAACAATAGCTTAGAGGCATCACACCCACTAAGAATTTGGCCTGGTTTTGCAGTTCCTTGTGCAAATAACCACACTGAGCTCTACAGTCCCACAGGCAAACGTGGAAAAGAATGATATTTGTCCTCTGGATTCTTAGTGCCAAAAAAAGCAAGGTGAGATGGTGGGGCCTTGGAAGTCAAGGTAATCTGAGACATGAGAGAATTGCTTCATTTCTGCCAGTGGACCAGCTTGAACAGGCTGGATTTTAATTTTCAGCTGTCCCATGGTATGAACCATGTGGCCCCTGCAGTGCATGCTGAGGACAGTGGAGTCTGCCTTCCCTTTTCGGCTGGCTGGCTGATTGATTCATTCCTCTTTTTTATATTTTTTTTTTTATTATTTTTTATTTTTCTTTTTCAAACCAAGCTTCTTACATGCTTTGGTGAACATCGTAGTCAGTCTGTAGTACCTCTGTCGATTCTCCTTGTGTCTGTGAACGTGTGTATTTGCGCATGTATTGCACTTCATCTGCTTGATGCAATAATATCCTGGGGGAATGTGCAGGCTGTAAACTTCTTCATAACATCCTGTTCCTGCAACTTGAAGATATTGACTCTGAAGGGAAACAATGGCATGAATAAAATAAAAATAAAAAAAAGTTAATTATCCTTTGTGTTTGTAATTTAATTAAAGATGCAGTAAAGTTTTACTGTTTTTCCAGGTGATGATGTTTAGGGCTCTGAAAAGCTATTTGTGCTGGTGAGATTAAAGTGCATTTTAAAATGTTCCCCGAGCACTTTCACATTTGTTGATAGATTTTTAAATTAAACTTTAAATTGTAATCTAAATTACCTCCAACAATTCATGGCCCCTGTAATGAACTCCCACCATTCCTGCTGTCATCCGACTATGATATACTGTAAATGGTAACTGCTCAGGGTTTTACTGAATAGTGCTTTAGTATTACTGCACTATATTAGTTGTGTACAACCCTCAAATAGAAATCAAAGCACAACACAGGTTTGGTTTAGCATAGTAACTTTATTATTTGCTAGTCTTTAGTCTTAGAGAACACTTCTACTGTTAGTCATTTGGGAACTCATAGAATACACTTCCAAATAATTTTTTAGGCATTCCTGTCAAGGTAAAAGTATTTGCACTTTGCCAGCCAATGAGCTTTTGGACATTAATCCTTAATGGGTAAAATAAAACTAATTGGGGAATATGAGTTCTAGTGCTCATTCGCAAAGTGACCATGGCTCATTGGCCCCTGAGGCACAGTTAGAAAAAATACTTCCACAAATGATGGATGTAGATTCAAAGAGGATGAGAAGATCACAGTGTGATACTGGAAATAACTCACCATGGGCTGGCTGCTCCATGATTTGATGTAGGCATGCTGAGACCAAGTGGTTTCCAAGGAACTGTGTTCAGAGCAGAGTCTAACTTGCAGATCAGTGATTGCCCTGATAGATGACATTGCCTAAGCCTCATGGACCAGTTCCTGGGAATAAAAGGAAGAGAAACCAAATGTAAGTTGGTCCAGCATCCATTGGGAAGTCTCAAGGATCTCTGAACATTTACACAGGTGGAAAATTGGAAGAAAAAACTATTCCCACAAAAGACAAAAGAAAATAAAAAAAAAAATCCTAGAAGAAAATCAAAGACGGCTTGCTGAGAAGGGTGCCCAGTTAGATTTCAGCAGTCTTTCCCATGAGGATTTATTGACATAAGGTTATATCTTGCTGTTGAAAAGCTCTTGATGGACTTCCAACTTCACTGCATAAACTGTACAGACCTCAGCTCTAGGCCTCCAAGAATTCCCTCTTATAATTACTTATTATGTGAAGTGAAAACTGGTTGATTTGGTTTAATTTGATTCCTTAACTCTCTTTCTACGAGAAACGTGAATAATATTCGTGCTTCCTGTTCTCCTTTGCCATGCTGTTCATCATTCAATGTGTCAACAGCCATGCTGGTAATTGTGGTCATTAGGTTCATTGCTTTCCCCATTCCAACATTCTGTACTCTTCTCCTTCAAATCCTTCCTTCCTTAAATCCCTCACTGCTATTCTCCTGACAGAAAATAATAGTGTCTATGGTGCCGGCATGCTGCAGTCACTGCCTGTCAGGCTGAGCAGCACTGTGTATGGGTTTCTTTTTATTCCCTCCCCATCTGCATCTTACCATCTGTCTCCTGTCTACCAATGCTAGATTGTGCCAAACTAACCTGATAGCTTCCTTTGATAAGATAACTGATTTTCTAGTCAAAGGAAATGCATTAGATAGCATCTATCTGGGCTCCAGGAATGCATTTGATATGGGGTAATGATTAGTTAAACTGGAGATGGGAATAAGCAGAAAGTGGGTCAGGAGCCTGCTAACACTAGGATGAAACTGCAAAATGCTGAGTTGGGAAGTGCTGGCCTGAAAGACAGTCACTACAGCCATATAGGAATTGCTTCTGGGCTGGGCCTTGTTGAATATTTTCACCTGTGGCTGTGGCAGAAAGAAAAAAAAGGAAGGAAAAGGGTTATATTGATATCTGATGATGTATGAAAACTAGGGGCTAGCTATAGTCTGGAGGAGGATTAGCGTATGACAGAGGAAGAACTTCATAACTTTTGTACTGGATTTAGCAGTAAAATTGTACAAAAGAGAAGGTCATGGCTAGAGACTGGAAATAAAGATGTCAGTACAGTCTGGGAATGACTGAGAGGTAAAATGATGCTGTGGTGTTGGTCATAGCTGCCTAGGCATCAGAAGTAAGATGCAGGTCTTGAAAAGCAGATAGTGTTGTAGAATTATTCAGGAAAAAAAAAAATCCTGACAGACATAAAGACGGATAACTGAGGATCTGGAGCTCACCTTAGCCCATTAATGTAAACATCTTGGTGGGAGTTGAAGCTGAAGACCTACTGTGGCACATTAATATATTGGGGTGGAAAACCAGACAATAGAGCTTCCACTTAGACTGCAAGCTCTTCTGTGCAGTGACTGCCTGCCTTTTTGTCGCACATGCTCCTATTTCTGGCAACAGCTTGGAGGAGTAACAAAATGACCACCGAGGTGCAACCTACCCCACTGCCCAGGCTCCCTCCAACAGTGCCCGCCAGGCCAAGAAAGAAAGTCTAAGTGGGAGGGGAAAAGAAAAGAGAAACTTAAGTGGAAGTAATATGGCAGTGAACACTAAGGCATGCTCACCCAACAGCTTTTTGTTAAGATGTCTTCTGTTGGGTTTCCATTTGTTTACGAACAATATGACAAAGCATGAAAGAGAGCTATGAAATGAAGTGGTAAAAAATACTTCTTATCCATGTCCTGCTCAGCTTATATTTTACATTATCTCTTTGCCTCTTTCCCTTCCATTTGTCTTCTGAAAAGATACAACAACAAAAAAAAGGAAGAAAAGAACATGTTATGTGACAGAAACCATAAGAGAAGGAGATCCCTAGAAAAGACAAGAAAGATTCTGTAGGTATTTGATATTGATCTGCATGACTGCGGTTAAATATTAGCACTAGCTAAAAGTGTTGTAGCCTATTTCTAATGGATCAAAAACTGTTTGACCTATACAATGGAAAAAGTAGCTGCAAACAGGGAAACTGTATTCAAAAGGGTGCGTTTCTCTGTCCCAAATTATTCAATATATTTAAATTTATTGCTGAGAAAATGGCAGTGTTTTATGCCCCTTTCAAAAAACAGCAATAAAAAAAAATATGACAGGTTTCAGAAAATATATATATATATTTGCAAGCATAACTTAGGTCCGGGAAATGTAGCTTTGGAAGATATTTAAGAATTTTGATCTACTTAGTTTATCCAAAAAAAGTTATAAGAGAAATAGCTTGTATAAACAGGCACTGGTATATGGAAGTAGATGGATCTTCAGGCAAAATTTACACCAAAACCTGGTGGTTATAGACAAGCACTGGATGCATTCTGAGAGGAAAGGTACAATGCTCTAGTGGGGTTAATTACCCATGAGAACCACTTACACTAGACAAAAAGACTTATCACTTGTAAGCATTGAATCAAGTCCAAGTTAAGACGTTTCAAAAAAATTATGAATTTGACATGGAGTTTACTTTTAAACATCTCTGTCTAATGATGGTCTCTGCATTTATCAGTATGCATTTTTGAAAAACACATAATTTTTATGACCATTTTTCTTCTAATTTGGAAGTTTAGAGGGGTATTCAGTTTGCACTCAGCTTTTGTCATTGAAGGCAGGGAGAGGAAGCTTTCCTTAGCTCTGAAAAGCAGAGACTGTGCTAAACAATTCTCTGTACCTATAGGCTGTACATGCACTCATTGCAAAAGACAGAGAGGAGGATGCTTCTTTCATGAAGAAAGTGAGACTGTAGCAATCAGAAGTGGTCTAAGATATACATAGCCTATAGTTCCACTCAAAACAAAACAAAACAAAAATTAATATCAATATAAATGCAAATGAATATTTGCCTTCAACTTTTTTTTTGAAAAAAAAAAAAAAAAGATGTTATTTCAGTGCTATGTTATAAACTCTCTATTCTTGATGATGAGCAATTGATGAGTTAATTGCCTTCCTAGTCCCACTGAACTGAATAGGAGTGTGTCTACAAATACTGGGTCAGCCGTGAGAGTAAAGCCTTCATTGTTCACTGCTTGCAGAATCCCTGCACTATGAAATATTGTTTTCTCTCAAGCTTAAAAGAGACAACTGTGTTTTTTCTGTTTCACTGAAAAAGGCTACCTTGTTTTTAAATGAAATTAATGAAGAAAAAAAAAAGCAAAAAGATTTTTTGTTGTGTGCATGTGAAATTTGCCTCTCCCACCCACCCCATTCTCCAATTTATGAGGTCAAACTTTCCTGATTTTAAGCTGCACCCAAACAGGCATTTGTCCATTATAACTCTGTCCCCACTACATAATATAGATATTTATTGTCCTAAATGCATAAGGAGTATTAACAATGAGAGAACATCAGCGCATTCTGAGCATTCCCCCTAAAGGACATTGTTTCTTTTCTTTTTTTTTTTTTTCTTTTTTTTTTTATTTATTCCCATTTGAGAGTAATTGAGAAATGCCCTGCAATGAATCTGATGAATGAATCTATATCACTGTTGTACATGCTGCTATGTATAGACAGCCATTCCTAATTTAAGGTGGGATGCAGATAACAAACTTTGTAGTGTAAAACAGGATCTAATCTCTTACTAATAGAAATTCATATTCCATATTGTACATCAGGCTGTTGATGTTTAAAATGCTGCGGCGGTGCTAACATTAGAATTCAGAGATATTTGTTAACGTTTCTCTCGAGACTATTCATACACGCACACCCTCAAAGAGATAGCATAAGCCTCAAAATGAATTTGTCGGTGAGGCTCTGGAGCCCTATTCTATTCATATGTGGTTTCATTTTTCTCAACGTGACCTTTGGTTTGCAGCGGCGATGGCTTTGGTTTGCTACTGGTTTCGAGGCAGCAGCTTCAAGGGAAAATGAGCCCATGTCTTTTTTAGCTCTTAACAAAACTGTGGTCTTGTAGTGAACAGAGAGATCCTATCTTCCTCACAAAGTGATACATGCAGGTTAAAGGATGTCTGCCCTGTTTCAAGGGAATGCGGGGCTCTCGGACTGCTGCCTGATTTCAATAAAAATGAATGGGGAAGTATGGAAATGTGCAGTGAATGAGCAACTTCATGGATAATAGCCCTTTACTGTTTTTATTATACAAAAAGAAAACAGAGGTTAGAAAAATGAGTGCTTGGACAGTTTCAAGTTGCTTGTGATAAAAAGTATTAGAAATATGAATGGTTGTTTTTTAGAAATTTGGTTAAAATGGAAAAAAAATAATTAAAATTAATGCACATAGCACTCCCACATTGATAACTGCATGCCTTGGATTTTTTAGTCTTGTTTCATTTGAACTGTTGCTGATAGTGTCACTACAGCTCAGATGGCAATCCTGTTCCTATCCTATTCCTATACTCATCATATTCTTCAGCACAAAATATTTTGAATGCTCCCAGATTTCAATAAACCTAGGGAATAAAATCTGATTTTAATTACATAAATAATAGCAAAAATACAGTTATAAAGAGGTATCTAATTCTATGCTGAATTATTTTAATAATTTTATATTATTTGCTCTCCTAGCTGTTGCCAAGACATGAAATGCTGGAGAGAATCCATACTAAAATAATTCTGCATTGTTTCTAAACACAGCATAGCAAAAATGGCTAAAGCAATCTCCTCTTAGGATTAGTACATTGCTGTACATTTGAAAATAAACACTCAGGCTGGAAAATTTTGAAAAGAAAATTTCTACTGAACACAGTAGTAAATGTGTTTGTATCTGCAGAGGTTAAACAATGCTGCACCATGTGCGTGCTTCTAGCTAGTTAAATGCCTGTCCTGCAGACACTGATATGCTTGAGTAGCTGTACTCCCAAGAATAGCCCAATTCAGGGCAGCACTGCTACTCACAGAAGTAGTAGTTTTCATTAACTGGGTATTTTCAAGTTGAGCAATGATAACAGCAGGGTTATGGTATGGTTAAGGTTGATGAACACGTGAAATGCACAAGCTGAATATAGGAGTAGCTGTG